>NC_135063.1:6969696-7272727 GCF_051401765.1 Calliopsis andreniformis
ATAATCATAGGAATTTTATACATGAGAAACATGTAAAATACAACAATAAAAAAGTCTTAATGTTTCTGTTTTTTGTATGCAGTAATCTATTTAGTTTAATATTATTCATATTAATGATGATTTTATCGTTAGATTAATATGACAAGAGAAAAGAGTGAAATATGAATTTCTGATCAATTTTCTATAACATCATTTCTATAAAATCATTAATGAAGTGCATGTATGATTACTAAATTACAAACGCTATATTTGTTAAATTGTTGTAAGTAATACATTATTCTTCAGTTTAAGAGGTGATACATAATCGAAACTACCACCATACACGTCCAGTGGGTTACTGATTAAGGCAGCTACACGGGCAGATTTTGACCAAGAGAGGATATCCTTCCGAGATAGACGTAGCTGAATCTCCAGAGGTAAACGTCACTCAAGTGCCATTCTGCATTCAGGTGAGTTACATTAGTGTTAATTACTTCTCGTTCTATTTGCATATGTACTGAGGCTAAGTAAAAAGGTGGAGACGTGGATCCTTAGGGGTTCGTGACTCACGCTTGTTATATAATTACTTTCATCAGAGTTTTATATTAGGCAACGTTCAAATAAAATATTTGATATATATTCAAATACAATATTTCAAATATATTATTAGAACATTAAAACGCATTTTTATTAGAAACAGCTTTCTGTTGAGAAATATTAATTATTTTTAATTGTCATGAGGTTTTCCTTACTCTTGGAAGTAATATTAATTATTGCAGGTCAACTGATTAATATTTACTTAGTTATTATTATCAGTATATGTATATTACTAGGAAAGAAATAATGAATGCTTTTAAAACTAAGTAAATCTTTGAGTAAGATTGAAGTCAATATTAATGTTTTTTCCTTGTTGGAAATATTACAGAATTTTTACCTCTAAATAATTAAAAATTTGTGTATTATTCGACCTAATTTTCTTCGACTTCTTAACGTGTGGTACGTAACCCTAAAATCCTCTGTCACGCAAGAGTTCAATATTGAGCAGCATTTTATGGTTCTTAAATTTTATATAATTAAGCCCTACGTTCCCTCGTTCCTTATCGGTTGCATAATAAACATACATGATTTGACGAAAAAAATCACTGCTGGTCACGCGATACAATGTACACAATTTTGCATACCATTTTACAGCCACTTTTCACAGAACGCATTTCATTATAACAACTACTTACAGGAAAGGAAACATTCCCATATCTGGAACTGCATAAATTACACAATTCTAGCATTTCAATTAAACATCAGACTTTCCCCTGTATTTAAATTAAAAACAGTTATTCATTTCCCAAAAGTTCAGACTTACATTTGAAACCAGGACTAAAACGAGAACAGAATTCCTCTAATTGACCACATTTGAAAAAAATTATTTTAATCATGCAATCATGTAAATACACCACGAAAATGAATTCCGCGTATTGAAGTCACGTTCTTGAAAATCAGACCAGATTGTACACTCGCTCGTAATTTAATGCTCCTCGTTTCACCCTTCTTTCGCGTAAATTCTATAATTGTTTTACCCTGTATTGGCGCGTTGTAAGCTCCTCCACCGTGAAACACGAGCAAATTGTCAAACAGTGTACCCTGAGCGGGTGACAATTGAATTAGTAATTTCCCTGGATCGCCAGTCGTGTTTGGTTTGAATTTTTTTTCCACGGGTCTACCCCGTGGCAAAAATGGGCCGACCATCCTCCCCGCTAGTTAGTGTGACGCCAACCCATCAAACACGAGGCATTACACGCTCCATCGAGCGCAAATGGAAATTCGTGGATTGAACGCGTCGGCCAGTGGCCATAGAGCAAACAGTTTCCACGTGTAAACAAATCGGCAGGCGATTGTAACCGCGGCTTTATGTCCGACCGATCCGCAGATTTTATCTACGTCCTGTCGTGGGCACAGGACGCGCGCAAGAATTTGATTCGCGTCGATGGAAAAGCGATATCGCCGCGGAACTGTATCGTGGCCGTCGTTTGTCCCTCGTTTCCTTTTTTCCTTTTATCGTGCGTTGTTCCTCGCTCCAAAAGGGAAGCGAAAGGACGCGTTCGGCATTGTTGCGGGGGGGCCCCATCCCAAGGAGGATCGAATAGGAAATTGAGCGGTTCGTGGCGTTCGTTATTCAATCAATCTTGCTCGGAACACTGGCGGCGGGATTTTTTTGCGTCCCTTCCGCTTCGTTTGTGATAGCGCACCCCCGTGACCGGATCTTCGTTAGTCCAGTCATCCGCTGCTGGGATGTTTTATTGTGCAAACTGGAGTTAGGTATTCTTTGCATTTTTTGCGAGGGGAAAAATAGGACAGTTGAACTGTATTTTCTTTTTAAACATTTTGCTTGGGTAATAATTTGTTAGTAATGGGGAGGAAGAATTGTTGGGATCTTAGTGAAGAATAGTGGAATATGATTGTACTGATGGAATTTAAATATGTAGATGTTAAGGATAAGGGTTTGTAGTAAAATTAGTTTGAAAGAAGTAAATAGAGTTTGCATGAGGTGAGTCATCGTGGGGGGTTAATTAGGGTTAATTGATCTGTCGAATTGAAGTAAAGGAGCAGCATTTATTAGAGAAATCTGACAGTATTTTTTAGTTTAGTATGTAGTTCTCTAATACTCTGTTCAATTTTTATGCTGTCTTGTATGTCTTATTCAGACCCTTTTCTACTTTTCAATCTCTTCTATATTGGAAACAATAGAAATCCTTTTCCTTGGAAGTTCGTTTTTGCCTTTTTCTCGGCCGTTCTTTGGCCATTCCTCTTCATTCTTCTTTGATTTTCCTTGCATTGGATTCCGGTCAACACCTTATTTTTTTTTCTTTTTCTTTTTCTTCTACTATCTATCTATTTCAGTCTTTATTCTAGTTTTGTACATTTTTCAAATAAAAATTGCTTTAACTTCCTTACTCTGTTAACTTACAATTAGCTAATGGGAAAGCATAGCAAACACGTATATTGTAATTTGATCAACTAATAACAGATATTAATGTAACTGAACACAGAGGAAATACGATAATATATGTGCATAACGAATTATGGAAAATCAAGTGTCAAGTTTACTATTAGGGATCACTGTATTTACCACTTATAATCTGCGTATATAATATTATATGATCATTCATTGTTTACTCATTTCATATTAAGCTATAATATCGCAAGGTCTCTCTGCTAATTAATGCCAATGATAAACTAATAGCGAACATTCTGTTGAGATATAATATTATATTGATATTAGAACTACCGAAGCAGTCAATATTATAGAAGCATGGAAGGTTAATATCGAATGTACAGTCAATATCATGTCAACAATATAGCAAAATAATAGACAAAATAACTGTTACAATTATTTTCTATCAGTATTTTAATATTTTATAAAATAGTATGTTTATTTTCAATTAACATCGAAGAAAGAGAAATTGTAGAAAAGTATCCTTGTATTATTATCAACGATTAATCTTGTTGTAAGATTACTAAGTATTCTTAAAAAATCAAAAGTGTTATAATGAATATTTTCCAAATATAGCTTCCAATACTACTTCATAAACGTATTATCATGATTTAAAATAGTTTTTATAATTAATTAATATTAAACCAAATATGGTATGACTTAAATGGAAATGACAATTTACTGAAAAGCGAACTTTAAACATAGAATGCAATAAAATATTCAATAAAACATTTTATTCTAAATTTCGCACATACCTTGCTGTATGCAAGCTGTCGCGCTTGAAATTTCCATCTCGATTTACGGATTTACTATTTTCAGAGGGAAATGGGTCACATGGTATAGGTATACATGATTTCAAGGGTGGTATGAATTATATCTAAAGAAGTCTGTTTTGACGATGGCATTTCAAGAAACTGGTTTCTATGTTTGTTTTTCTTTTTCTTTATAGTAAAATAATATTCACCCATTTTGTATAGATAATATAGTTATCATAACATTCTTATCATAACGTATGATTGATTAATCAAATTTTGCCTCAAATGAGTGAAACGTAATTCTAAAAAGTATATTTTGAAATTTCATTATAGTTATTACAATATTAATTTGCTGTCGATTGTAGAAATCTTGCGATCCAAGAATTTCTCAGTTAAATGAAACCATTTTCCTTGTAATTAATTCCTTTATTCCGTTCAATGAACATGGTCAATTAAAAAGGCCGAATTATTACGAATTTTCCAATCTGGTAATGGAATCGTGCTTTTTCAGCGAAACATGCATTAGAACGTAAAATTAATTTCGACGGGCATCACCGACGTTGAAGAATATCTGGCGGCCACGTGAGCGTTAATAATTTATCACTAGCAACGAGCAAAATATCGCGAGTAAAGCCGACAGTAATCGTATTTCCAAGCGATAGAACCAGATATAACGCGGCCGCGGGATAACGTTTTGAGGGTAGGGGGAAGGAAAAAAGGTGTAAGGAAAGAATCGTTTCGCGGCGTGTTGCAACGAGCACTCGATAAATCAAGACTTATCGCGTCGAAGTGATTATCGAAGTCGTAAACTCGGCAGTCGGTGCGCGATCTGATTTCACAGTGCATTCGAAGAATAGAATTTATTTTGTGCTAGTGACCGATGAGAGCCTCCGTTTACTACCGAGGTACACCTCCTTGAACGGTTTATTCGCTTTCCACTTTTGCATTGCAAATAGGATGGAGAATTCACTATCTGAAGTGATACAGAAGTTACTCGAACAAGGGATTTTTTTTCAGTAAGAGAATAATAGAATGCTTCATGCTTCGGTATTTACTGAAACGATAGGAGTGGCAGTAGTACAAGTAAAGGATTAAGCAGGCTGTGACAGTAACGATGGTAAACTTGCGAATGTGGTGAATCGCTATTAATTCACAATTAGGTACATTATTAATTCCTGTAGATTATTCATGGATATTTTTTATACTCAATCCAAAAATATATGAGTAAAATAATTACAAGTACCGTGATTCGTTTAATAAAATGTTGATTAATAAAGAACAAAGTATTTAATAACTTTATTACTAATAAAGTGATTTTGTAGCTTTTTTTCGTGCACATGAGGTATGAAAAGCTGCTAAAACTATATTCAACGACAGAGGACTTACAAATGTTCACATACACGTTGCGTTTTTTGGTCAACAAGTAGAAAGACCCTCCATCCTTTTAAAGTTAACTCTGCCACTGCACGCGCTTCGAACAGCTCTGAATGAATACGTTTCGGAATTTCGAATACACACTACTGTGCACCGTGCCACAGTTTCACGTGCCTATTGCAATAGAAGCTGAAAGTCAGAACCAAATTTCTACCTTGGAGATTGGTAACTATCAAACTTCTCTACAGAGTGTTCGACAACAGCTGTCAAGAAATTTTAAGGGGTAATTCCATATGTCAAAATAGGATGAAAATCAAGAATGACCAAATTGCATTTTAATGCTTTCTTTCAGACTTATTAATATATGAAATTTCTGTGAAATGTGTCTGACTCGAGGTTTATTCTACTGAATTCTCTGTGTCTGACTTGCACTTTATTCTACTGAATTATTTGTCTCTGAGATAGGATTTATCCTACTGACTTTTCCATGTTTTACTTAGGGCTTACTCTATTGAATTCTCGGTGTCTGACTTGGGACTTATTCTACTGATTTCTCGGTGTAGGACTCAGGGCTTATCGTGTCTGACTTGGAGTTTATTCTACTGAATTCTTTGTATTTTAGTTGAGATTTACTCTACTGATTTTCCCATGTCTAACTTAAGATTTATTCTACTGAATTTTCAGCGCCTGGCTCAGGGTTTACTCTACTTAAATCTCTGTCCTTGGTTTGGGGTTTATTCTACTGAATGCTCTGTGCCTGACAGGCGACCTGTTCTACTGACCTTTCTATCTGTGACTGAGACTTTATTCTACTAATTTCGCTGTGTCTGACTCGTGACTTATTCAACTAACTTCAGCCTGTAGGATCTGGCCAGTGTCCACCGACAGTAGAATAAGTCCAAAGTCAGACATCTCACACGTATATCAAGCGTCTTTGCAACAATCAATAACTCAGAAACAAAGCCTGAAATGCATTTACATCATTCTTAATTCTCGTCTTATTTTAGCGTGTAGAATTACCCTTTAAAGTTTCTGACATCTGTCGAACACCCTCTATAAGGAGGGAATACTATAATCTTCTAAATTTCGATCTTCATTATTTTCTCGCTAAAAACCGAATGAAATCAATTCAACCAATTTGACGTTGCGTAAATCTCAACAACGTCCTCGTTTTTTACGTCGGCGATTCCTGTTTCACAAAAGGCCGCATCGACTCGACGCCGAATGGCACACAATGCGAAGAGGTGGCAAAAACAGGACGAAGCCCGCGTGACGAATACAATGCTTTTTACTCCTCCTGGTTCCGGGAGCCAGCGAGGCTAGTTAAGAGGTAAAAAGAGCATGCTCGATCTCTTAGTTGGCTCGTTAGCCGACGAGAGTTCTTTCTACCTCTGTGGTCCGCTAATTATACCTATAGCTTCCAGGAGGACCGTCACCCTTCCGCGGAAACTCACCCCTTAGCCAGAAAGCCCGACTGCTGAGCTCACGAATTCGATAATCGCTTCTCGAGCGATAAGCTCTGATTTATGGGTATTCCAGCGGTCTCAGGCCCGCGACTTGGCTAACTTTTGGGAAACGAAAAACACTGTTGTCCGTAGTCACTCATCCACGAGGACTCGTCTGCCAAGTGGCTGTCCCGCGCTTCGAATATTCGTGCCAAGTCGCGCGATGTAAATGCTTCTGGCGTGTAGCTTTATAGAGAGATTTATTGTCAGCTTTGACGGTGACATCACAAGCATCTGCTTTTGCTGTGAAGAATTTCAACCAGAGATTTTTCTAAACAATTATTAGATGACAGTACCTTTTTATTGCTACATTTTCTGTAGAATAAATAGGTATGAAGGTATGTTTTAAAATAATTTTTCTTTAAATTGGAATCGTTGTGATTGTATCAGCAAAGTCTACCACTTTACGTGGAAGATTGTATAGTAATTGTAATTGCTATCGCAAAGGTAAATCTTGAAGTAAAATTCCTACGATTTGTTAGGCGCTCTCAATGGCTGTTCCATTTAAAGAATCTTTTCCTAATGATCTTCGACTTTACGAGGAAAGATGCAGTGTTTGTGACCACGAGGAGGAAATTAATAATTTTACTTTACCTCGACACGGTAATAAGAGCCTCGGAAGGGCCGTAAACGATGTTCCAGCGGTTCGTGAGTCTTTTTATTTCGACACCAAACGCTACTTCAGATGTTTTATATCGTTCTCGAGGGAGTTTCCTAAAGCCACGATTTTTCTTCTCACCTGTATCAACCGGGTGGCTTATAAAACATTACTCCTTGCTCGTTCACGGCATCACTTTGATTCTTATCCCGGTCAGCTAACAATAACGCGACTCGTTTCACGTAAATTTATTGCATCGCGTGCAACTGGCGCACTTTTGCACATTTTTTATCAAGTTGAAGCAGGAACCCCAGCAGCTTTCAAGAAACTAAAAAGGTAGCCATGGAACGCGTATGGTTTCCTTCAGGAAATGTTTCTTCTTGCACTTAACGTCTTCTGTATAACTTTTTTTGAATTTAAAAATATATACGTTAGATTTGAAGTGCGATTTATAAGTGCATATAAATTTTATTACCACTAAAAATACTTCAACATTTCTGAATCACAGTTGAAGTAGTTTCACAAACTGGGACATAAAACTATAAAAGATTAAATTTGTTCGTCACTTTCTATTCAGGATATTTGATAAAAGAGGAATAAAAATTGAATATGCTTTAGTGCGTTTCGAGTTTCTATGCAAGAATAAACTTTGTAACGTGTTTTGTTGCTATGATATTTTCTTTTTCTATTGGTTTAAAACATTTTTCACTTTTTTTTAAAACTTTGTGCTTTGCTTCGTCAAACATGTGGACGTTTCGATTTCGGAAAAAACATGATATAGTGTGAATAATTCCGTTACATAGATCAATGTTTAAAGATTGCATTTCAATGGAAACTGTGAAAAGCGATAATTCTAGTAAAAAGAATATATGTAGTGTACCATTTAAGTAAAGCTTTCAAAAATTTCAAAAATTCTAATTTTCCAGTATATATTCGAATTCGTAAATTTTCAGATTTTTATCTCTTCAAATTTTCAAATTTTGAGATTTTTAAATGTTCAAATTTAAAAATTTTTTAATTTTCTAAGTTTTCAAATATTTTGAATATTATTTATTTAAATACTATAATAGATTTAAGTTTTAGTATTTAAATTTTCAAATTTTGAGATTTTGAAATGTTCAAATTTTAAGATTTAAAAATTTTAAAATTTTCAAACATTCAAAGTTAAAACAAGAAATGAAATTCCTCATGAGTTTCATAAAATAATCGTTGAAATATAAATATGCATACAAATATGCATTCAAAAATCAATAAAATTACCATATTACATCGCAGTCGGGTATTGACGCTCCTGCCTATTCTCAATATTGTAACTAGATAGTTTTTTACACTATTAATTTCTCGAACACCACCGTGTGCCATTATAAACGAAAAAAAAAACGGACACTGTAGCTCCAATAATCAATCGATATAAAGCCTAAACCAGGGCGGTACACGAACGGAAGTAGACTATAGACACGTATCGTTTGTCGTCCACGTGGAGTCCTCCAAATCGAAAAAATGTCCACCAAGGGACAAATGCATCGTTGAAGCACGAACGATCCCAAAAGTCCGGAAAGTAGAATGCAACGCTGTTAAATCCCGGAAGATTGAGGGTCGCTGTATCCATGAAAAAAATATAAGCGAAGGGTCGCTTTGATTTTCCGCGTTTGTTGCGTTTTGTTGTTCGTCAAACAACCCCGAGTTCGGAAACCTGGTTCACAGTTACGCGCCTCGCAAAGTGGCCCGTCGCTGTGGCCACGGAGCTTGCGTTTTCTGTGGGCTTTATGTCGTTGTCTTCTGTTATTTCTTGAGGAATATTCATGCTGGCGTGTTGCGCCCCCTATGAAATTCCTCTGTATAATTCATGCGGTCGTTTCGCGCGATATCACGAGAACATTAACACGCTTCCTTCGTGGCGCGCAAAGTTCACCAGGTTTGAACGTTTACTTGGAGATTCTGATGCTGAGTGAGTACCAGAATACAAATTGTCCTTTCTTCATTCTTTGGTTCGTTTATGTCCTTTTTAGAACCGACGAAAGGACGCTTTCTTGTGCTTTGGTTTATACGAAAAGAGGGAAAAGCTGTTTATATTTGAGGTTTCGTTTTCGAGATAAGGTAATCTCCTAGTGGCTGACTATGTCGTGGTATCTGGACATTAGCAGTAATTTTATTTAATTTTTATGTAGAATTCTAATGCATCTAATTAAAAATAGAAAATAGTGTATTCAGCTACTGAAGCGGAATTCAATGTCGAGATGTGTGTAGGAATACCTAAAAAAGTTGTTCACTTACTGGGGTATTTGACATTTTAAGCGTCTAGGTACTGGGACATTTACCTTACAAGGAACATCACTTTAGTGTTACTTTTAGATTTTGATGAAACTTGGTATGCAAGTAGTGCAACAAGAAATATTAGAGACGTACTTTCTTAGCACACGTATATTTAACTGTTGATATTCATGTTAAGCATGTGGAAACTAGGCTCAAAGTTGGGGTGGAAAATTCATTTTCGTAAATACTTGTAATTTCGTTCACGTCATCTTATTACATGTAAAAAAAGACACGCAATTTGTATATTTATTTTGTATATTTTTTCCTACTTGCATTAATTTTCGAGATATTTACGAAAATATATTTCCCACCCCAATTTTGGGACTGATTTTCACCCCTTAAATATGAACATCAACTATTAAAAAAAATATGTGACTAATAGTTCTCGGTTTATTCGTATACTAAGTTTCATAAAAATCGGAAAATGACACTAAAGCGATATTCCTTGTTAGAGCTTGAACAATGAGCACGCCAAATTTATCATTCCTGGAATATTTTGATGACTCTGTTACTCTGTAAATTTGTAACAGATTTGAAGCTAAACGAGCAGAGAATATTATTTATTATAATATTCAATATTTTGAATAGTAACAAAGAGTTCAATAACGTGTATACGAGT
This sequence comes from Calliopsis andreniformis, assembly GCF_051401765.1. NCBI lineage: Eukaryota > Metazoa > Arthropoda > Insecta > Hymenoptera > Andrenidae > Calliopsis > Calliopsis andreniformis. The sequence goes on from NC_135063.1 coordinate 6,979,829, forward strand.
ATAATATACATAAATATAACAATTCATATTTAATTTTCCCAACGATACAATATACATATGACACAAATAAAATTCATTTTATTACACTTAGATTAACAACGTTTACAGATTAACTGAATGAGTATCTATTTCACAAAAAACTGTTTGATTTGCATTTTTACCTTTGTCAAAACTTAATTCCAGACGTTAAGCCGATCGTAATTATTCCATATAATTAACATTCATACGTTTGCCCCTGGATATTTGCTTTCGATGGTGCGCAAAAATGTAAATTAACTGTCGTACCATAAACAATACGATTATATTTAGGGTCGTTGTTTACAGAGATAACAGTTATTTGCGTGATTTTTTGATATTACACATTAATTGAACATATTAATCGTTGCAGAAGGTAAACGATAATCGATGCTGTATCTTGATCAGACGATAAAAACGTGCCTCGAGGAACGAGACAATAAAAATGTAAATGTCTCCGAGCAGTAGCAACTTTATTTTACGAGAGCAATTTTTAACTAGCGCGAGCATAAATCGCCTGCATAAATAATACGAAATGCTATCGACTGGCTGACGTGAGTAATGCGAAATGTTACGGAGTGTCGTTTCCTATTTCGTTTTCGTTGCTCCAGGCTTTATTCCGATTTTATTCGACGCTTTTACGGGTAATTTCTGATGTGACTTTTTAATATAAGCGTCCATGATAACGCTCAATTAGTTGATTGAAAAACGGTGACATACTCAGTCCTTGATTTTATTGAGCGAAATAATAATGCTGCACGAGCAATGTTATTACGATACCTTCAATAATAATAACTCCCATTGCATTTGTTACATTAAATACGAGCACATACTCTGTTCGTGTTCACTCTATTTTCAGATTTTTTATTCCTGTTACTTTTTACTCCTGAGAAGTAAAAACAAAATCTTCTAATTTGTTTGGCGATACTACAAGAGAAAATAATTCGCTGTACTTCCAATATTTTAATCTTGTAATCGATATGTTTGGAATATGTGTATTTATTGTATAACATGTTATAATTGAATCGATTGCTTTCGTAGAAATATGTAGATCTCTAATATTTTAATTTCATTTAAAATTTTGCAGAAAATTCTATGCAGAATTTGGTAAACCAAAGTATAGTAAATTATTTATCTTATAATTCTTGATTTTTATTCCATCGTGAACCAATTATTTTTTATTCGGTCGAAAAAATCTTGAATTCTATCTTCCAATGCATTGAAGGAAATCCAAGTCTTATCTTTCAACGCGTTGAAGAAGATCTAAATTTTATCTTTGAATAAATTAGAGAGAACTCAAACCCTATCTTTCAATGCATTGTAGAAAACCGAAAATCTTTACCTACCTAGATGAAGATTTTATCATTATTGACTAAAATATACATAGCTTCCATTTTGAAAATTTTGTAATTTAAAAAGTTCTTCAATTTCCGACTGCAGAATTCCTTGAAATTATATCACCTTCTAAGAATTCATAAATTAGATCCTTCAAAGCTGCTTCTTAAGTGAAATAGGGCCATGTACAATCAGACAGTAAGCTGGATTTTTACCAAGTATCAATTTATTTAATATATTATTACTTTAGGTTTAATTTCGTCTTATACCATGTGTAAAGTACCTCTAATATTGAACCTTAATTGTCATATTGACATTTTTATTTTATTTTGAGAAATTTTTAAATGAAGTATTAGAGTCAATAAAAACTACAGTCTTTCTTCATTACATCATTAGTACTTAGCTTGTGAATAATACTCAGCTTTTAAATTTTCTCTTCGTCAATACTATTATTAGGCAAGGCAATCGATTTGAACCCATAAAAGTCTATAAGCTGATAGGTCTACTCGTATAGTTCGTCTACAACAAGAGATTTAACACTCGACCAATCTCGTCACTATCGACAATCTCTCATAGTGCACAACAATGATGAGGAGGCTCGTCTGAACGAGGACTTTTCATTGGTGAAAACGAAGATCGTACGATCATCGTGATACTTAACACCACTTGACATCGTTGAATGTCAGTGGGAATTGACCTGATGGAAGGAGGACACGGCCACTAATTCGCATGCTTCCAGAACTTCCGCGTCAGAAAATAGAATTTCTCGTTAATCTCTGTATAATGGGTTTTGATGATGTATTAATTATATTTTTGCCTAGAATTCCAAAGTTACAGAAAATACAGCCCTACTAATAGCATTTTGGAATTGATTTGAAGAAATTGTTTTTCAAAACATTTTAAAAACACAAGATTTATATTTAATTAAAGTGATTCTTAGCCAATTATATCTTCACTGCTAATACAAGTGTTTTTAGTTAAAAAATGAACAAATAAATTACAAGGATTCTATAATCCTTTTTATATCCTTTTATATAGTCTTTTCTACAAAACACTTCGACAACCATCAACTTTTGTATTAGTAAAACAACAAGTATAAATATTTCCCCATATAAAATTAAGGTACAGGCTTTCATTACGCTCAAACGTTCATCGTTAATGTTTACCCATTGAAGTGCCCATTTGAATTCTAATCAAAAGCAGTAATTGGATCGCCTCTGGATCCAAGCGTATCGGAATAGATCAAAACCAACTGCGGATAATTGATCATTTCAATTTTATCCACTGCTCGCTTGCTGAATGTATCTCGCGAAAGGTTAAGCCCACACTCTTTACTATCTCAGCGGAAAATTAATTATGATTCGAATAATGAAATATTCACCGATAGTGAGCAGATTCTCGGCAGGGATTTAATTATATCTATCGAGACGATCGAAACCCTCGTTAGAACCAGCATAACTTGGTCTGCAAGGAAAACTTTTAATTATTACGCGGTCACACTGAATTCTGCATTTAAGCGAAAACAGTGAATAATCTGGACAGAAATTATTGGACATTGTACAAAATTATGAATAGTAATTTATTAAATATTATATATTCACGTTTTGAATTTTTGATTCTAACAAAACATTTGTCTAATATATCTTAAGGTACACAGTAGACTCTGTGGTATTTTTTTACTCTAAATACAATTGGAAAGTTTTTTTTTAATTTTACGTGTTTCGTTTTTATTTAGGTAATTGAACGAAGGATTTTTATTTCTTTCATTTTCTTGGTAACGATCAATTTGAAGCTGTAAAATGAAGTATGTATTAATAAATTTTTATTTGATAATTGAATAATTGCCAGAAGGAAAAGTCCCCCAGTGAAGCACCGCGAAATTAATCAGACTTCCGAGTTAAATTTAATTGCTCGCTTATCTCGACGAACGTGTTGGTAATAGCGAGGAATATTACGCAATTCTGTTAAATCAGGACTTCAATTAATCGCCAACTGTGACAACAATGAAGAAAACAGAACTTCCGACAACGCCACCACACCACGTCGCGAATTCGATATTAACTTTCTCGTTGACTTCGTCATCAGACTGTCCCAGAATGAAGCTCTGAATCGTGTTTACAAATTAAAGACGGCCGACAGGAGTTGTCTGAATTCGCTGCAGACCGCGATGAATTAATTAAGACGATCAAATCAGTGAAACGCTGAATCTTCTATCCTCCTTCATCTACTAGATTCGTTAAATCTTATCCATCATTGAAAATGCTATTTATTTACTTTTTTATTAGTCTTTTATTAGTTTCTGGTGTTTGAAAATGTGTTTTTCTCGTACCTTTGTCCTCCATGCATTAATTATTTTCATTTAAACTTATTTTCGTGGAATTCGTCGATTACAGAAAGCTATAGTATGTTTATTTCTACTTTTCTGGTCTAACGCTTCGTATATTTTTATTCCTAGATACTATACATGATAATTCTTCTGCTCGAAAGGATCTCCATGGAGATCATGTAAAATATATCGTTCGCCGCTCAGCGAAATCCAATAGAATTTTATGAACTTCGTAAAGTATGTACAGTTAATTTGGTAGAGCTTTTATTCGTGAAGACAATTTTATTGAATTTCAATAATAACAGAGTACTAGGAGAGATATTTCCCGAGATTCCTCTCATGCAATGTTGTAATTACTCGAATCTACATACAACGCAGCAAAGTACGTATATGATTCACAGAATTTCATTTCGCCAAGGCACATTAATTTTCTTCAAGGAGGAAATAATTACATTTATTAAAATTGCGAAATTGTAAATTACCCAAAATGTCAGTTCGTATATTACGTTATTATAATAATATAGAGCAATTTTATTTGTGACCCGAAATGAAGCAAATTAATACAAGAAAATAAAGTTATAAATTACGTAATGCACCAGCCACCAGTAGCTTGCACAGTAACGAAAGCGTTAATTTTCCGAAGATTAATTTAATTCTATCGCATTAGCTGGTAAATTAACCATCGCCTTGGGACCTGTGCTTGTGATCAATATCGTATATCATACGCGACGGTGCTTAAGGAATGATTCGAAATTTGTGTAAATGAAATATCGTTTACACTCGAAAATTAATTAGTAATTCAATTATATGCTATCCTTTAGATTAATCGCAAATTTTCTCGACTTTTTTGGTAAAATGTTAATTCATTATTATTGAAACCAGTTTATTCTTCAATATTTTATATTACAATTTTAAATAATTTTTATTTTTTGACTAGTTAGATAGAAATTAATATTGTAACTTTGTAAAATTTCATGAAACTAAAAGAGAATTTTAGTTAATATTAACTTTAATATGCTTTAAAGTATAGTTTGATTGATTGATCGATATGTAATTTCTTTTTAAGCATTACCTTTCCAGATTCTACTTTAGGTATATGAGATTATAATCAACTTTGCTTGAGCATTAAGATACTATACAGTCCCATTAAGTATAATTAGTTATGTAAGATATTTTTACATGTTCCACTTTCACAAAATGAGGAACGCTTCTGACAAACATCTAAAATTTATGAACTTCACAAATGACACAGCTCTGCAGTCCTGTCAATCTTTTCTGATGTTACACTTATTGAATTTATCATTAATTTTTTAAACTTATGCATGAAACAGGGCATGGAAATTTTATACTGACATTATATAAAAGTAAAGATCAAAATATAAATAATTAAAATTTTTTCCAAAAAAATATTTAGACTGTTATTTGAGGATACGTATATGTATCTGTAAAAACACATATTATCAACTTTTTAACGTGATGCAAGAATGAAAAAACTGAATATTATGCACACTGATTAAAGCCAGGAAGAAATATTTCGCAGCAGGACTTCATATCGTAGTAAAACACTTTCGTATCAAAATTTTGCATCGTGTAGCGGAATATTCTGCATCCTGCATTGGTCATTTTCTCTCTTTAGCGTCTCTAGAGATTAAGATTAGTTGCCACTTAATTTCCACCGAGTACAATTTATGAACCTCGTGCTCGTATGTCGCCTTCTCCTTTTTTAATTTCCTTCCTCATTTCTTTAAAGCATTGTTCAGACATACCTTTCGTCACATTTATTTTAATCTCAACATACCATCTGTAGCTATATTTTTCTCAATTTTTACTTGTAGCATGTCAATGAAGAACGTACCTACACATTTATCTAAATAAGACTCAAATCACATTTCACCTGAACTGTTTAAAATACAGCTGTATACAGGATGTTTCATAACATATGACACATAACATGTGTTATGAAACACCCTGTATATAAAAAGTTTACAATTCTGTAAAACCTTGTCTATTTATTTTCTGCAGAAGCTTGTCTCAGTCTACATCTACACAAAACTCAAAGAGAGTACCAAGAAAAAAAAGTCCTCGTTCACTTCACAGTTCGATTCCATTTTAATTTAATCTATCTCCAGACATCCAAAGCATTTCGCGTCATAGCATCTTCCTCGTGAAATCCTCAGTAACCAAAGCACATCGCTACGTCGAGCTCCCTGCCAAGTGCATCTCGGCCGACGAAAACTCGAACTCGTCGCTTTCCACGCAAACAGTTACACGTCAATTTTATTCCCGAAGATGTCACGCACAATGAACGAAGCAGCCTGGTATCGAGTCCGCCGCGACGTGTTCCCTCGTTTATAAACGAGGCATCCGTGTTCTTTGAGGTACGACCCTCGGGGGAGGGCATCGGGGGTTGCAGAAGGGCGAAATGTTACGTAGAAGTTGGGTAAGTGCTGGCGGTAACGTGCATACACATCCTCGTGGCACGCAGAATCTAGATTCCCTTGACTCGGCTTCGAGCGTAGCTTCGAAGAACACGTACGGCTGCACGCGTCTATGCAAAGTCTAATGCTTGCCATGCATCACTGCAATTGCGTACCATCGCTGCCTTCTACCAACGTCCTCCTTCAGTGCAGAGTAATAGCAGAATGCAACTTTTATTTGAATTATAACGCAATCTTTTCTCCAGCGGAATTATTCTCGTTTCAAACGTTTTGTCGAAAGGGTTGAATAGATACTACGGCAATTTTTCTTCTTATTTTTGCTGAACGCTCTGGCTTCCATAATTAAATCTGAAGGTTTGATTCAGGGAAAGGAAAATTCGCTCAATTGAATGCAAATCGAGGTCGTGGCGGTTTTATTTCTATTCTTTGTAATTGATAAAGCTAAATGTTTTGAAAGAGAGATACGTCTTGAGCAGGCTATTAGTTCATGAAAGGGACAGCGTTTTTTCAAAAAGTATATAAAAGAGGAGACTATTAACCATCATTATTTTTTTCTATTTTACTGTGAGTGTTGCAGTATGTGCATAGTAACAAATTGTAGAATTTCATGTTTGAAGCACTCAGGCTTTATTATAGGAAAAACTTCTAAGTCATGTATCATGTTCGCTAATGAGAATTGGAATTGCAGTGAAAAGACAATATAATTGCATGTGCGTGCGCATTCTATGATATGTGATTATACATTACGCGGTTTGACAGAATGCAGTATAGATTGGAGCACACCACATCCACTTACATTTGTACCAGGTTTCCCTAATATACATCATCCATAACCATACAATTGTGGGTTGGCTCATTGAATTGCTCTACACTCAAAGACCCAACGTTACATTGCTTCAGAGAATCATGCATTCCAAGATGTAGGAACTTCGGTTCTTGTAATTTCCATACAGGCGTATCACGTTCTTGTAAAGCAACTGAGTCCTGTGTCAGAAATTGAAACAAGTAAGCCGCTAGCCCTGAGTTAAAAAATGACTTATAACTTTGGAAATATTAATTCTTCAGTCGAAGCTTATTAATAATTTTTGCTTCCATTTGGCAAGTATTATACAATACTCTTACAGATCTGAACCCTTTTTTTGTTTTTAAGAACACATTTGAGCTCAAAGTTGTTGCCACCAGATTTAATTATATTATGAATTCGGTTATAACAGTTATGAAATAAATTTAATTAGAGAAATCGCGGTTTGTAGATTAAAAACTACCTTTTCCATGTTCCAGATTGAAATTCAGAGATTTAATGGGTGTTGTAAACCCTGGCCAACGAAATGAAATAAACAAACAAATATTCTTATTGATCGTATAATTTATCAATTTCGTTTATTTCACATATGAAGCAGTCTAATTTTTGCTCATATTTAATAGCCTGATTGTTTGGGATACTATTTCCAACATCGTTGATTAGTACACCAGAAAGAAAATGAAGCATGGTTTTAAACAATTTAAACGCGACTTCCTCTGAAGCTAGCAGGCCCATGAATCTATAATAGACAGTTGGCCATTTCAGAACTTTACAGAATATTTGCAACAGGAAGTGTGCCAAATCATGGTAAACAGATGCCTCGAAACATAAATTTTCCTTCCAAGCGCTAATAAATTATTCCCTCTAAAGATAGACCAGGATCGAACACCTTGCCCCAATAAATGACTTTTCAATTACACTGTCTCCTTTCCATAAAAAGCAATGGAATACGAATTGCACTTTCCTTTATAGTTAGACCTTCATATCGAACTTTTTGACGCTGAAAATAATACCCTTCATTTTTCATGTTAACGAGACAGGCATCTGAATTCCAGTTACGAGCTTTTCTATTAAAAAACATCGCTATTTTGCTTGATCCACTTTTGGCCACATCAGAGTGATGTGAAATTAACTCAAAATTTGGCACAGTAACTTCCGAAAATATTCGTAAGCAGAGCGTATTGCTATTACTAATAATAATTCTGTGATTGAAAGCTCTGGTTCAAAATTCAAATTTTTAGAGCTTCTTTGTGAAACCTTTCAGGTGTCAAATTGATCAACTCTATTTTTTGTAAAAATTTCATTCTTTTCGCCATAGCTCATGACTAATAATCAATATTTCATAAACTAAGAATATTTACACAATTATAGAATCTACTGTCATAAAATAATAAAACTATGTATGGTTTATAAATAATATTTAATACATTTCTGAAGGCCTTGTAACAAATTCTAAATTCTGAATCAAGAATAAAATTCAGTATCTCAGGAACAAAATCAATCACTTTTCAACACAGTTCACTATAATAGACTACTTTGATCCTTTAATTCAAGCTGAATTTTAAAAAACATTTTTACTTATCGTATCGTCATTTTTTTCTGTTTTCTATTTCATAAAGTTGATCAGTTTTGTATCCGAGAGACTCACGTGTAGCGTTACCTTATCAGTTCAATGGATGACGTCAAAACGTGAAAAGAGCGAGCAGAGAAGGAATGTTAGAGAGACACTGCTTGGCCTCGTAATTGTCCGCCATCCGAGACCGTAATTAAAGATCGAAGAAGGTGGAGAACGAACGCTGTCGTTCATTTCCTTGGAACGTCAAAGTGTCGCGATTGTTATTGTGAGGAGAATCGATTACTCCCGAAAGGCACGGAAACAGAAACACAGATCGTGGAAAGGGCGGAACGAGTACGGGGGTGGAATTAATAATCCTGCCTGGTAAATTTTAATTAAACGCGCTGCCGTGATAATAGCTCTGCAAGTACCTTTTCTTTATTTTGCATTCGTTCTGTGCGACTGCTCTTAAAGCAAATTCTGACGTCTTTTGCTGAACATGATTTATTGGGGCTGACAGGCAGCGTCTGTAAGTAACGAGAAGGAAGTACATTCGAGGGTGGATCAGATTGGATCTAAAGGGCAGCATTAGATAAGGGAGATGGCTTTCAACTTCGACTGTGAAAGGTGTTTCTACGCAACATGTTGGTACGTGTAATACGAGTTAATAGAACTAGATCCAAACTCAGTTGGTCCTGAGTGCAGACTGTTTTTAGTGTGCTGGCAAAGTTCGTTATAGTATTTTCTTGTTATAAATTTGCAGCTGCCCTCATTTTCTGTCATTGTAGCCCTTGATAAGATAAAAAAACAAGTCGACAAAATAGTAATCCACCTTTGGAAATGTCATTCTTTATTTTCTGTTACTTATTAGATCAGCATAGATTAGCATAGATCAGCATTCCCTCTGTGAGAAGAATAGAGAGAGCAGTATTTAATATTTATTGACATTGTTTACTAAACTCTTTTAGTTGTTTCCATTCAATATTCTGAATTATTAATAATTGAATTATAATAATTGAATTATAATATTACTTATCCAAAGTAACAGTGTCACAAGTGTATTATTGGAAAATTTGCATTAAACGCGTCACTGATTTCGGAAATATCTAATCCTTTTAATATAACGATTATATAATTGGATGGATATATATGATTACTAGAGGAAAATTTGTGGTCAAGAGAAATACCAATAAATAACTGTCAATAAAAGTAGTATATCTTTGAGACTATCATAAAAGTATATTTTCTATTGCTTAAAGTATCATCAATAATTCATGATCAAAAATTCACCTGACATCTCAAGAAAGTTTGATTCTGAAAGGATTAACGTTGTTTTTGAAAAATTGAAGCTTTTTGAAAAAGACATCTTTGAAGAAAGCATCAATGCTTGTAGTCGACAAATTAATGATTAAATGTAATCGTATAAAGTAGATAATACGCTAATGGAGTGATCTATAGAAACGGCTACTAATTAGATGATTACAAACATCGTAGCCATTGCATTAAACGTGTTAGGATTTCAAAGCCTAGGGTTTATGCACTTACTACTACACGTGGCATAAATTTACTGCATTAGGGGATGCGCGTAATGTTACAACCAGTATTGCATCCAATGTTCATCTGTAAAGTGTGATTAAAAATTTGTATCTTTACGTTAGAGCAATTTTTAGAATTCTATTTTAAAATATTTCTTTTTTCATGTTATCATACTATAAATAAGCGATTGAAATTAAAATACACCTATCCATAATTATATTAAAAGCTTTGTTTTACCCTGTAATATATATGGTTTTAAATCAATTTTATGGTAATATTACAGTAAGTACTTTTCCTTTGGATCTGGGCTTTTAAAGTCACTGAGATGACGTGATATGATTCTGCGTGTGCTTTATTCACCTTAAAATGAAATTAATTATAACAGCTGCATATCAAGGAACAAAAATGTGACCAAGTGAACTTCACGATGAAATATTTTATTAAGTTTGCAAGCTGGTTATCTTCCACACGCCGGTCAAGCAATTAGTGTTCTGTGTATTTTTCACCTCTCATTAGCAGCTCACTAATTAGTATGACCTCGACACAAAAACGGATTGTCATTAACTGTGAATAAAGAAGGTTCCAGCTGTGTTGGGTTTTGATACAAATTGGAATATATGCGCATTATACAAATTCCTGTTTCTGTGCATTTATAAACATTATTTCAAAATTATTGGAAAAGTAGATTTAATTAATATGCAATAAAATTAGAATGACCTTAACAGTGAAATTATATTTTATTCTAATTTTTCTCATGTTTAACGTATCCATATCATTTTTAATATTTTTCTTTTTTTATCTGTGCATATGACACTGTTTAGAGAAAACAATTAATTATAGCAAGCAAAACCTTGCATTCAAATACTTTATTAACTCATTGTCAGTGTAATAATTTTCTATTAAAAAATTCAATTTGCATGCAATAAGAATATTGCATAATCAAGTGTGATGAAATGGTACATCAGACTTGAAAATTAAAAATTCATTTTAAATACTCACAGGTTAATTCAAAGTAAAGCGAATTATTTAATGAATTCCAAAAAGCATTACTTTAACAGGAAACTCAAATATCGCTTTGAGGAGTTTCTGCACCAATAACTTATAGCGCTCTTGAAAATGCTTGGTAAACTTGCCACGAATTTCGTGAAATTCCATCAACTAATGGTTAATAACGAAGGATTTTGCGTAACATAATCTAAAGTAACGTTATACTCGAGGTTTCGTGGTAATGTTCGTAATCAAAAGTTCCCTGTACGAGCTTTCAACAACTGTACTTTCTAAAATCGATTATTTTCATGACACTTTTATACATCGTGTTGAGTTCCATATATTTTAAAGCAAAAAGAAAGAATTTTTCTTCTGCTAAACAACCAACTTTGTTATATCAAATTTAGTACATTGAATCATGTACTATAATTCATTTAAGTTTTGATTAAAGTCACGTACTTTCATTCATTGAAGTTCCACATTTTGTTATTTGAGTCTGTAAAACAAATAATTTCAAGAGAAAAAGCATATAAAATTTGTTTTTCAATTGTCATATTAAATTTATAAGGGATATCTATCAAAAGTTGAGAAAATAGTGTTACTGACTGCAAAGCAAATTTATTTTTCATAGTTACAGTTACAATCTAGGCTCTTGTAGGCATTTGTAGATTCTATCCCGTAGATGTTACTAAATTTCAATTGCAAAACACTACTGCAGCGATTCAAATGGGCAGAATAAGAAACAAATTCACCGTTGCTGTGTCATGCATTATTCGTGAATGCAGATGAACCACCGAAATTGATCGATACTCAGAGCAATAGTTTTTCAAAAAGTGAAACCTAGAATCTTCGAGGCATGCACGCAAGTATATTTCCATTTCCATTCTGTACTTCATGCAGCTTGTAATTAACTACTTTTTGGCGAGTACCATTTTTACATGGAAACTCTTCTCTGTGATCTCGTTGGTACCTCGTGTACTGATTAAATTCGGAATAACTACCTTTATGAACTTCTAATTTTGTAACATGACAAAGTAAACCTAATTAAGTAAAATTATTTCCACATACATATTTTAATTCTGCTCAACTTAAATAGTGAGCTAGTACTAGGAATACTCTGAAAAATATTTCATAAAAAAGTTCGCTAAAAACGGGAAGGATTACTTTATTAGCTATTCTATTTTTATCATAGCAAATTTAAAATTTAATAACAATGGACAAACGTTGCATGTTTCATCTTCATGAAAGCATAAATTATCACTTCTGTTTTTAGTTCTATTTTAGTTTTTATCGCTACAAATCGACTTCGATGAAACGTACTTGTACTGCAGTATTTCCAAATAAAATTTAATTAATAGAGTTTGAAACAATACAATGTCAAAGTTGTTTTATCTGGCACATGTCTATTCAACTGGCTTTTACACTGAACACGATGTTACTCCAACAATTCAATCTATACCAAAGAACCAATTAAACGTTTAAAATTCCTATAGCAATATCTGCTGTATTTGCAAAAATTAAAAATTGCTTCCAGTCATACAAAATATGACTTCCAGTTCATATAAAATAAACGTCCGTTGTAAAATTCACCATCGAATCGATGTTTCACTGAATCATGCACTCCAAGATGACCTAGGAACTTCAATTCTTGTAACTTCCGCACAGACATGACACGTTCTTATAAAACAATAGTGTACTATGTCAGGAATCTAAACAAGTAAGTCCACTAGCTCTGAGATAAAAAATTATTTATCACTTTGTATATAATAATTCTTCAACACATGCTTATTAAAAATTCCTTTCTCTGTTTAACAAATAGTACGTAACACTTTTACAATACTGAATCTCTTCTTTTTTTTTTTTTTTTTATTGAGAATACATTTGAGCGCTGAAAACAATTAAACCTGAAACGCTATCTTCCACTTCATATAAAATAAACGTTCGTTGTAAAATTCACTGTCGAATCGATGTCCCGAGTTTTTGATCGCTTTCAAACTCCCCTAGCTACATTTTAACCAGGGGAAAACGAAAATGTTCAAAAGTGTGTTCGGGTTAGCGTGTAAAGCGTGACGACCACGATGTCCTGTTAGAAGTTGCTCGTAGTCGAGAAGTTTTTCGAAATACAAACATGAGCAGGGCGCAGGGCGTGCGCCCTATTGAGTGGCTTCACCGTGTTATACACTGGTCACGTTTGAAATCGAAAAGTTGCACAACATGGAAACTCACCTCGCCGTGGAAACTTCTTCCAAAGTTCAGCACTGCAACTGTATAAGGGAAATTCTAGAACTATAAGGACATAGAAAAAATTCATTAAACTCGTAGTGGCTAAAAAACAAATATCAAGTTACTCTTATATTGCAAATTTTTTGGTCAATTTTTTTTGCCTTCGTTCTTTTTGTGAATGCTTACAGTTTAAACTTTGTAATTAGACTTTAAATTAAAATGTGATATATATCTTTTTTTATTCTTTAATTTTGGAAAATAATAATGGATGGAGAATTGGTTTTACATGGTTTCTTCTATTAACTGGCATGATGAAATTTTGTTATCAGAAGCGGTTTATTGTGTATTACGTGCTAATTCCTGGTCGCGTGTAAACATGTGTAGACTATTATGTAGAGTATTAATTAATGGTTGCTGAAAGCTGCACGATGATTATTATTCATTTATGTAACGTTATTAATGGAAAATCTTTAACGTTTAGATGTGCCACACGGGGATTATTGTTATAAACGATCTACAATGTCCTCTTTTGTTTATCGCAATCTGACACATAGTGAATACTGTCTCATCGAAAGTGATTTTGCGTGATTTCGAAACAAAGCTGTCTATAATATTTGCTAACAAAAGAAATTTCATTACGATAGTAGTTATATTATTAATGAGTTATAATTATGTAAATCGAGATTATTTAGGACTATTCATTCTTCCATAGATTATAGATAATTTATGTTCTTCAAATATTGTAGTAATCGAAAGCTGAGCACAAGTTAATGAAAACTAAACAGGTTCTGTTGCTTTTGTAACCCACTCTGTAGCTTTCTATTTCTACTCGAGAAGTAATCTATCTCAGTTTCCTAGCAGGTATCGATTTAATTCGACATTTTTAGATTAACGAAAGTTAGAAATATTTGAAGCAGCCTTGAGTAATTTCGTTTTCGATTCGCAAAAATTTTCTAACTAGCTCACTGTTTCCTATTGCAGAATAGTTGTCTCTGCGAAATCACTTTTTCTGCAGGCAGTTCCGAAGAAGAAACTGAGAAATTCGTCGCACAGTTTTATAGTCTTGTCCTCGTCTGTGATTGATCGTTCCCACATCTCTCATTACAATTGCAATTCGACAGGCTATCTTGCTATATTTACCTTCAGGCCGACCTATTTCTCGAGTTTATTTCTGATAGTTTGAAACCGATCTCTGTACGTTATATCAGTTTTAATAATTCAAAGATTAATCCTTTATTAAGTCAAAATGCAGTTCTTGCTGTCGTACACTTGCATTTATTTCTGTTCTGGTTATTGTTTTAGTGAAATTTTCTCCTCTGTTCGTGTGCTACTTATATTGGTCCCTATCTCAAGTTACTAATTCTGTCCATAGTCTCGCGAATATGGTAGTGAAATAATTAGTGACTGTAAATAGCTAAATATTAAACGTACAGAGTGTTCGTTACTTCAAAACTGAAAGCTGGAATTTTCGAATAATTAGTAATACAATATCCTGTAACTCGGTTATAGTCTCGTGATTGTCTTCGTGACTGTCTCACTGTTACAATTTCCTAATTCTTCAATACAATGATTTTAAAATTATATAAACCCACGTTTTATGAAGCGCCATGCTGCTTTCTTTTGATCCCTTCAAACCTGGTACATTTGCATTTCAATGTACACTGCTTTATTACTTAAGTATTTGATTAAAAATGTTAAAACTGTAATTACAATCATATATATGTCTTCCTTTTATTTTTTATTTTTGGAAACATTTGTCTGCAAGGTTTAAGCTACGTGATATACAAATATACTTTGCAAACTGATATCCAGATACATATGGAAAAGAACCTACACATCTCGATTTTAAAAAGAGTGACACAGGTATCAGGTTTCGCCATCTGACTACAGGATTCTCGAGTTCTTGGCTCAAAGAGACTCCTGCAGATAAATTTCTACCACAAAAAACTGACAGTGATTCTCGAATTAAAACTGAAATTTTTACAAGTCCCGAATTAACACTAGAACTATCATGGATAACCTATGCCTATTTTCAACGATATGTCACAATTACAAATGTCTTAAAAGACATGTAATTTACAAAAGTAACATTTATTCATCTGTTCCTTTCTGTATTGTTCAACATAAACTGAGAAAAAAGTAAAGTTTTCAAAGTGTGTATAAATGTGTATAAATGTGTATAAATGTGTATAAGTGTATGTAACAATCATACATAATCGTACCCATAATTTTGACGTGTTTGGTAGTTCTAGTATTAATTTCCCCCCAGCTGAAATAAACGATACAATCTTCAATGGCCATATTTAAACACGCCGCGAACCACGTAACAAAGCAAGTCATCGTGAAATTCTGGTAAACGTCTCCAAAAGGAAGGGTTAAGTACCTATCAGTGTAAGCGCCTCTCGGAGGAGCAGATTCTGTGTACCGAGGCCGATATTCTCTCGAGGGCCTGGGTCACCGCTGTCCCATCGCCTTTGACGCTGAGCATCCTGGATCGATTAGTGGCATGGGGCATCGTAACGTGTGTCGTCGTGCGTTCTCTCCTCGATTTATGCAGGATGTCGTCAGGAGAGGAGCACTGTCCTCGCGTGCCTCGAGAGAAGCCGAGACGGGCGGAATAATTTCCCCGCGCATGCATCCTCCCTTTCTGTTTTGTTTATCCGATAGCCTCGAAACTTTCCCATGGAACACGACAGCTCCACTATCCAGGTTTCATCCTTTCGCTTGTAGATACCCTTTATTAGACCGTCGAACTGGATTTCCTCGATTTTACGCTCCTTTGTCGGGGCGTCTGGTTTTTACAGTGTTTGCTATGTTTCCCCCTTCCCAAACGTCGCAGTCTTCTTCCTTGTTCCTCGACTGGCACAGATACGCGTCGCGAAGTTCCCGCGATCGAACTGCGCGCCGCTAGGAAATTGGAATTGGGAACTGCTGAGTGGTTTGTTTAATGTTTAGGATTTCTGTATGTACGATTGTTAGCGGGTGATTTTGGTAACTAGGCCGATGAATGTTTGTGCATGTTTGATGGAGGCGAGTGCCCAGGATATGCAAATTTATGCAGATTGTGTGCTAGAGATATACTGAAAATGTGCAATGGTACAAATTTACAAATTATCAATCTTTTTGTTACTCTAATTGGAGGAAATTTTGTTACTTGAATCTTCTTCTTTAAATGTAAGTATTGTAGGATCGTGCTCGTTATACGAAATTTTTCATGTTGAGGTATGTATAATAGGGCTGAAAGTGAAATATTTGTGAAGGAAATTGTTGACAGGGAGCGAATATAAATTTATATTACAAATATGGATCCGTAACATGTACCTAGCATATGCAGAATATGTAAAATATGAAAATTAATGCGTATTCGAATTATATGCAGGACATCTAAATTTATAATGTGTGTTTTAAATCAATGCAAAATATACAAAAAATATAAAATGAAAAACACGTTCTCAGAGTCCTTATAAATTAAAACCAATTCTCATTTAAATTCCATGCCCTTGTGTATATTTTATAAAATATACATATATTGAATTTCATTTGTTTACTTTCAGGGAATTTATTTATTAGTATAATAAAATTTACAATGTCTCCGGTAATGTCTTAACAAAGAATACAGTCATAGTCGAAAGTGAAACTCAAAGCTCTATAAATAATGAAATAATAAAATGCAAAATGGAATACAAAGTTCTATGCGTTTTGACAGAGATAATGATATGCAAATGCGTCTAGTCGAATTACAAAGAGGAAAGGGTGATTATTCAGCGCCATGAGAAACAACTGGGCCTCAAACGTGTCCCTTATCAGCAGCGAATTTGCCTGAGAAACGTTGTCCTAGAAGTCTGCTCGCTGGCAGATTGTCAAGGAAAAGCTACTAAAAGGGCAAAAATTAAAATATTTCAGTGTAGAGTTCGGGCAAAGCCGACCGTAAAGAACGCTGCTCGAACTCTGCAAGATAACAGAGAATGAATGTATTCAAGTTATGAAGATAACGGACAATTTAATGCTCTCGAAAGGATTAGGGAAATAGAATCATTCCTTCTTTCATTCACTACAATTTTTCTTGCAAGAAAGAGGTGCTTTAAAGTTCCTTCTAAGCTCTTATAAAGTTAAGTGAAATAACATTAGCCTATGAAGTTGATAAGATTGGAAGTTGGAATGGCTATTTGCAAATTAAATCGCAAATAAATTTAGTGAAAGTTTAATTTTGTGTATCGTATCTTAGAAAGAAGCATAAGTCAAAAATATGAAATAAAAAGTGTTATAAGGTTAAATAATTTTTGGAATCATAGTAAAAATAATGCACCTTTGAAGTTTTAGAATTTCACTATTGTAGTTTATTACTGTAACTTATAGTTTTACTATTATAACTTATTATCGATTTACCTAGCGTTGTCTGACTATAGATGAAACACATCTACTTGTTGCGTCAGTCTTATTTAAAATATGTATATTAAGTAATTCATTCATAAAGATTAAAACACTGGTATGAAATAAGACATGATTAGTAATAGCAGTCTGTTTCTATCTTGTTTAAGAAGATACGTCGATTTCAAATTATAATTCTAATTGTAAATTACAAGAATTTGCATGTTTACGAGAGAGTTAATGTATTCCGCTCCGAAACAATGTTTCCTCGACCAGATTTGCATTATATTCAAAATCTGTAATATACTTACGTTATTACTTATTGGATAAATGTAAATGCTTTTGATATTAAGAAGTTACCTCAAAGAACTTACAGAGTTTAATTAAAGTGCATCACTCGTTCTCAAAGTGCTACATACGCAAAGTAGAATGGAGAAACTTTATATCAAAAACTCAATTTCTAGAAAAACAGTATGATATTACTTAGGTAAGCTCTTACAAGCAACTAATTTGTTTTTCGTGGATTTTAAATTATGAAATGTAAATAACTGCTGGGAAACTTAATTTAGGTGCAAGATACAGAGATAAGGATATTTAGACGTAGTATTTCATTATTTCTATTATAAATTCCTTCACTTTTAAATTACTTATATGCGTACATGGGATCTAATTGTAACAATTTCTACTTCAGGAATACCCTGTGCATAAGTATTTGAATACCTTCACGTTATTGAAAATGCACGAAATGCTTACACTTTTTTATTTATACGAACTATACTATTAAATGTTTATACTATTAAATGTTATTCTTCTCAGTATTTATAAACCTTATACAATCGTGTACGATGAGATTTGTAGTCGAAACTATATTATAGAACTTTACTTTGTGTACTTTACGTATTTCAATAACGCGAAATATATTATTATACGTATTTCATGGAATATATTAACTACATGAATCGAAACTTCCTGAGTCTCTTTCCCTACTGGCTCTCTCCGTATCTTATTGACAATTCTCAGGTTCACCCTGTATAACAAGTTCGACCAATATTCGCGTCCAACTTCTCTACCGTCGGACCACAGTTCTCGAAATTCGCGGATGACTCAACAGAATACCATCCGCAACGTTAAGGAGCTTAGAATCTCTTTGACCGTCTGCTAGATTATTCACGATTCGAGTGTCTTTCACTCGGGGACAGCGGCGGAAAGTCCCCGAAAGACTCTTTCTTTCGTTACACTCACGTCCCAGGCATCCACCTAAGCCGTCTTCGTGACGTGAAAGCCGTCAGATAACCATGAATAACCAATTCATTTTCACGACGCGCTCGATGCGTGTCAACCAACTCGCGGAAGTAGCTTTAGCGGTTCACCCGTCGAACGAGAATTCGCTTGCAACCTACTTCAATAGTTTATTAGCGGTGGAACATTGTTCGGATTAGCTGGATGCTCGTTTCCCTTTTATTCCCCAACGCTCTTGAAATTTTGACACGGATTTCAAACGAGAAGGGACCCGGCGAATGCCACGACCTTAGGAAGCGCTTACAGAGGGATCTTGAAGTTCATTCCTTATTTATGGCTTGACAAGGTGTTCATCTTTTTATCAGATGTTGTTCCCTCTTATTGAACTTATCGTAATCTCTCTTGAAGTTATTTCTGAGAGTATTTTAGAAGTCTTGATAAGAATTTTATACTTTTTTTATATTATTTTGTTATATGTATAGTCACGAGCAACTATCGTCAGACATCATGGAAAACTTTGAATGAATTTGAAACATAGAAATTGCAGGTTCAATAAAGTAATTATCTAAATATAGGAAATAACTCATGGTAGATAGTTTGCAAGTAACATTACTATTTCTCAAGTATAATTAATATATTGAACTTGTCGTTTCTACGTTCGAAATTTGGTCGATGGCTGTCGATCGGTCGTGGTGGTTGAGCGTGGTTGCTCCCTTATTCATATTTTAAGTGCCACGTTCAATTTGCTAAATGTTCTGTGACATGGGCAATGACTCTAACTTTAAAAAAATTCTTATAAATATTTATTTTTTAATATATTTTAGTGTGAATTCTTTAGATTTAATATTTGTTTTAAATATTTACTTTGTGCATCACTTCTAATAATCATCACTATAATTTATTGTTCATATCAGTCATATGGTTGAGATGATGACAGCCGAAGTGTTGAATGACTATATCATTTTGCTTTCTTTTTCATTGGTTATTCACGACTAGACTTTGTTCAATGCAAGTACCTACAAGAGTAGATATAGAATAATAAAACACAGGGTGTACAATGCATACGTTTCAATACTTTAAGAGGCGGTAGATATATAATTATATTAAATATATATTTATATGGAATATATATATAAAATAAAAACAACTAAAGATACAGTTAAGAAAGTGATAGCACATTATCTATCAGTCAAGAGCTACATCAAATTGTACTTCGATGGAGTTCAGGTTAGTCTTAAACAGTTCTTAGATCACGTAGGAATAAAAGGGAACGAGTTCACAGGGGTAGTGGGCGAAATGAAACGACCTGGCACTACTAGTTGGAAAGTTGTTTCTTTCCGGTAATTCTCCATCCAATCCCAGCAACAGCAACACCTGCAACATCCACGATGGTGTCGTTGCACGAGTAATTAATGTTCTTTGAAGAAATTCGTTGAACTTTTAATTAGCGTTCTTCTACGTGCATTTAATTTGCGATTATCGTTGTATAGTATCTTGTTATCCCTGATCTTTTTAAAGCAGTTATTCAATCGCTCGATTTACTTTAATTTACTGTTAGTATGTTCGATTCCACCAGTCACGATACCGATTTTCCAAGACATCTCCGACGAAGATAAAGCCAATTGAATCAATTAGCGAAATCACGTCGATTGACTTAATAAAATGACTTAATAAGACGCGCAAAACAGTATGGCTGGCCCATGAAGTCAGCGTTGTTACGCCGTTTGACAAAAAGACAAATGGAGATGAAGATTCTTTGAGTTTCGACACGTTTCTCCCCAAGATCGCGAGAAGTCTCCTTTTAGCTTGATTTTAAACATAGAAATAATATTCAACAGAATCACTGACCCGTTATCCAAGCACCACTCGTCGATTTGTTTGGACAACGAAGAAACTTTCAGTTGCGAGGTTTCCTTAACGAAGCTCTCTGAAATTTAAAAAGATTTTTATTAACCTAGTATTACTTGAATATTTACTTTCCTTCTACTTGTTCACTCTCACTGTTCCCCTTCGTTCTCCTTCGTTCTCTTTTATCCTTTTCATAGACTTCTTTCGTTCGTTTTTCTTCCTGTACACTCTTGCCTTATTATTTATTCCTCTATTATTCTCCCTCTTCTGTTTTACTTTCTTATTGTCACCTCTTTCTTTTCCATAGTTGTTCGACGACTTCTTACTTTTTTATCTTTACCATTGAACTTTTTTAATTCTTCCAAAGTTTTCGCAATTTCTTAATAGTTATGTTCTGTGGAGCTCAATTTCAAACATTGATTTTATCTAAAAATTGTAAAAGAATAATTTTATCAAATCAGTAATTAAATGACAAATTGTTGAAGTAGTCAGTGCTTTATTTTCGTATTCCTGGTAGTTGTATCTTTCTTATAGGTATTGAAGCAGAAAATAATTAGCACATTTATATGTAAAATCATTAAGGTATCATTTGTCAGTCTTATCAGCTTAAACCAGCTCAATCAATTTAAAAGTTTTATTATAAATGATATGTTATTATTAGTTTTTAAGGCAAGAAGTCATGCAGGAATTCGTTAAAGTGAACTTAGAAAATAATCACTCTCCGAAACTTTAATAGCGAGTACGACGTCGCCACAAATTTGTCAGGGCAGCAAGAATCCAACGACAACCATTTCGAGAGATAGAATTTTATAAACGACCCACGTCTGGTATTTAACCGTGCTACAGTAGTTTCTTCTACGGTTCCATGGCGTACCATGGACTTTCGCGGTGTCGTGCAACCGTGTACTAATAAAAATAACCCGACATAGTTGGTACAACTCTACAGCACTCCTTGTATTTTCTTTATTTTTCTGGCTCTTCCACGTTTTCTCTCGCCTTGTTCTGCACCGTCGTTGACCGTCTGTTTTTTCATTGAATTACGCCCCGAATTTGTTCATAAACTTCCTTTAGAATGTACAATAAGTAGTAAATGTTTTTCCAAATTTTTACTAATAAACACTAACGTTCGAATAATAAATAAAATTGGAATTTAATGATATTTTAACGAATTCGTTAAAATTAAGTAGAATAAAATTTATGGAGTTTAACAGAACTGAGAAACAATGGAAAAATTCTGAGGATCAATGCAACTTTTACTTATTTTTATGTTAAATAAGTAAGATTTTTAAACTGTTTTTCTCTAGATGTATGCATGATATTACCTTAGAATACACGTATAATAATAGTACAAATTTTAATTTTAATTTAAATATTTTGAGTAGTATAAGTAGCAGTAGTACAACAGGGCTATTAATCAGACGATACTGTATTCTCCATCGTAGTCTTGTACTATGTATTTGCTTCTTGTTCGAGTTATGTCTTATTACTATGTAACACCAGGGAGTAATACAAGGATATAAATGTGTATAGTATTCTTGTTAATTTTAATTAATACTGTTTCAGTTTTGTTAGCTCTTCAAGGTAGCGATGGTTTCAAATAAATTAGACTGTCGTATGAAGTAACAGAGAATGTTCCTTCAGCTTTTCGCGTCAGGAACCGTGTGTTAAATTAAGCACATTACACACTGTAATGTTAAACTAAGTTACTGCATCCCGTGAAGACTGCAAAGTACCTACTACTAATGATGCAACAGGGAAGCTGCCCCTACAGACATTCTTGTTTTATTAAACTTCATTGGAAGCTCAAACTGCTGGTAATTCTATTGTACATTTTAGTTATGGAAAATTGCAGAGTCGAATTACAATTTCTACTGAGATTTGCTGATATAATAAATTTTAAACGCTGATATTACGCAAATCTGTTATATTCTATTCTGGTAAACGTTTTGCTTTCTGCTTCTGTATTAATTCCAACCTGAAAGTTATGCATAATGTACTTTATTTTTCATTAAGACATGTATTAAATAAAGTGGAACTGCGTAATAGCTGTTTTAAATTTCTTATTTTTCACTTGTTAATGTAATTGTTGAGGGTAACTAGAAATTAAGAATTTGTGAATTTTGTTAAAATTGAAAAGTGAAAAACAAGTTTTATAATCATTGCATAGGTTTCATTCTAATTGCAGTTAATTATTACATTTTATTTCAAGTATTGGAGAAGAACTGAATTATTCACTTAACCTAGATCTTTTCATTATAACGCAGAAAGTGGAGCATTTTATATTTAGTACATTTAACACTTCAAATTACAATAGAGTGTTCTAAATTTAAAGAGTAGTGGTGTTGTAGAGAATTCTATGAAAGTCAGTACTTATAAATAGAACATACTTTCATACTTCAATTTATGAATTGCATGTCAAATTAATTTCTAAATTAAGTTTAACGATAATCACTTTGACTTTTATATTCACAACGATTTCCAAATCTGTCTCCACAACTTATACTTAAAAAATTATAAGTGTCATAGAAGTAGGTCATTATGAAGAGTGTTCTGTGGCAGGTATCAGAAATTTTAAAAGGTCATTTTATACACTAAAATAAGATGAAAATCAAACATGACAAAACTATTATTAATTATAGAAAAAACGCTTAAAATTCTCGTAAAGTGTGTCTGATTCAAATACATTCTACTGAAGCCATTAGTGCATCGCTAGTAGAATAAGCCTCTCAGTCAGACACATTTCTCGATAATTTTAGGCAATTTCTCAACAGTCAAACTCAGAAACATAGACTCAAATGAAGTTTCATCAATCTTTATTTAAATAACTGAACAAATTGTACTTGTCAAATTTGAAGTAATAACGTTTAATTATTACACCTATAATCTAGATACTAAATACAATACACCAAAATCACCGTTCTGCTTACTGCTCAAATCATCTTTCCTAAGCTTCCTCAGCCAATTAAACTTCCACCCCCTAAAAGGCCACGCACACTCTGCCAGTAAACTATTCAAAAACGCGCCAACAATTTGTCTCAGCTCCATGTAGCCTACCAACCTTCCACTAACTTCTCTATCGCTCATCGTCTCCTTCGTCCACGAAGCATCCTATCGAAAGAGGACCAAGGGAAATCTCGTTTCTCAAGATACGCCAGCAAGAAGTACCCAATAACGAGCGGAAAAGAAATGAAGCGAAGGGAGGAGGCGCGAGTCGACAAAGACGAAGAATCAGCTGGGACGAGGGAGGCAGAGGGAGGAGAGCGACTGCGCAAGGGGAAGGACAGAACGGATACAAATGGATACGCTGGATCGACGCGGGGAAGGAATGAAACAAAGGACATCTAGATGGAGGGACGAAGGAATGAAGAAAGTGCCTTCGAGAAAGCTTAATGAGTGCACGTACAACGTACGTTTAGTATGTCCCCAGCATCCGAGAGTAAAGGAACAGACAGTGGACGAGGGGTGCTGGCTGTGGAAAAGGGAAATGGTTCTGGTTCTCTAAGGTCGGCGGTGAACAAGCAGGCTACGCCAGTGGATAAACAAGTGGTAACAAGCTACGTGCTCAGCCTTCCTCTCTTTCGTCTCGGTTTCGAACTTCGCTGCCACTCTTCTTGTTCCACGCCTTTTTCTACAGGATTCGCTGTGACAAATCTATCCTAGGGCTAGCGGAAGTTTCACCTTTCTTCCTTGCCGAACACTGACCTCTCTCCCTTGTCGTCCACGACGTGGTGTTCTTGCTGCTTGATATTTCCATCATTGCTTGGTGTTCATCTTGTACACGTGGTACGTGACATGTGCCTTCGAAGAGGATACGCGTTTTATTAATGATGGATGATTTTAAATGAAATTAGGTGCAGATAGATCGATAGTGGTAAAACATCGATAAACTCTGTATTATTCTACTGTGCATTAAGACGTTTATAAGTATTTGTTCATATTGATTTTTTTAATGATTTGAAAAGTTATAAGAAAGGACTTGGGTGTCAAGAATCTCTTTGACTCTGAAAAAGTCTCTGACTTTTAGATACAGTATTTAAGTACTGGTAATAGAAAAACATAAATAAAAGTATTTAAAACTGACAAGCATCTCAATGTTATATTACGTATAAAATAGGATTATTGTTCTTAGAGGATTTTGGCATGGGCAGAAAGGCGAGAGTGTCTTCTGGTAAGAGGATTATGAGGGACAGCAGAGCATTTAGTCCTAAACTCTCGGGAACGATTATTCTGACAATAATAGTACAATATACAAGAGTTAGTCTTGAATTTTTAACACTGCTTCGCGGGGATTCTTAGTAATTGACTATAAAATGGAGGGATTTCAGTGAAGTCTTGGGCCAGTTGAATAGTGTATTGTACAGCATATTAAATTGAGAAGGTATTACAAAATTTAGATATTATTCTGAGCGAGACCACACAATTTAAGAATATGAGTCGTGAAACTGTACAGATATAAAAATTAAATATCTATGGTTTCCAATTGATTTGAGAAAAGCATTTGTACATAGATGACATATCCCTGATTTGGAAATTTGATTTAGTATTACATTTAGATCGATTATTTTCAATCAATTACAATTAAAATATACACACCATAGATCAAGTGTCAATCAATTTTCTAGGACTACAGACCCTTTTGCATCATGTACGACTTATTGTTATTATAAACAATGAAAAATTATGATTGTTTGTAGACAGGTGATGTATGAATCACAGGAAAGTCAGTTAGAAAGGCTATTTTTCATAAAGAAGAGGATCTATAGAGGAGAACGAAATTTTTTAACACGGTTTATACGAGAAACAACGTGGAACATAAAGTTACCGCGAATTTATGAGAATATAAATAAATCTATTTGTTATGAAACTGTAACGTGGAGGTAGCTGCAATAATATAACGCGACATAAAATTTATTATTTTTATGAATTACTAAAAATATCCACCACGTAGCTATGTATAAAAATTGCATGTACCTGAACTTTAAAACAGTAATATAATATTCGTTGATATTTCGATGTTCTCTGCTAAAAAATGGATATGTTTAGGTGTTCAGATGAATTTTTACCCACTCTTTAATCCACAGTTACAGAGTTAGTTTTTGGAGTAAAATGATAATAAAATTGAAAGTAGTGGGTGTGAAAAATTATGTTATTAAATTATATAATCAAATTATCATACTGCAGGTATCAGTATTTACATATAAAATATATTCTGATTATGAAGTAAGAAAAATGAAAAGATACATAGACAGACATGTTTAAAAATTGTTTTTTTCCTTCCTGGTAAAGCACGTACATTGTACATTCAATTTAAGAAGCAGAACCATTTTTCAATGTTTTGACAATATGGGCAGCTTGACTATAATAAAAAATACAATTTACAAGTCGATGCAGCTTACTCTGGCGTCTAAAATGAACGCTTGCGATGAAAATATGAACTCTAGAAAATGAAAAAAATTTGAAATAGGGTACATTTAATCAACAAAAAACAGAAAATAATGTTTTCAATTTAATCAGTTGATGATTTTGAGAATTCCTGAAATGTATGAAAAATTTAATACAGAAAATTGAAGCTAGAAAGGCATGCGTCATCCAGATTTTTATTATCATCAGTGGAATGCTGGCTTTTTATCATCATTTTATCATATTATTCTACATCTTGACTTCTGCATTTTGAATGCATATAAAATGCAAACAGAGCAGTGTTTCCTTTCTCCGTTTACTTAATTAATAATCATTGCATAATTCCTTACAAATAAATGAATTTAGATTCATTTATTTAAATTGTTTAATTATGATTTCAAATCAAACATAACTTCCTAGATAGACTTCAGTACATACTACATCTTTTTACCCACGTCCTTTGTAGCGATGTTTCTTTGAAAGTATGCACAATGAAAGAACAACGTATCAGCTCGACTAGAGTGGCTCAAGGTACGTCAGGAATAGTCGATCGAGTGTTTCAAGAGCTGAGCTGAAAGGCGCATATATCAGGATTCCTGTTGTCGCATATGAAAATCCAAATGTTTTACTTTCGTTTCTCGCTCGCGCTGAATCCCTTTATCTCCGCCCTCTGCGACCTTTACCCCGTTTACGGCGAAGCACGCCACGTATTTACGGGTTTATGAATCCAATATCTGCAGCTGAGCAAACCCAACACAAGCTTCCTCTGCCATTTTCGTTTCTATGTTATGCGACTTTTCTATACCTCATCGAGTTGCGCTCGCATAACTCGAATTTCATATTTTCTATGAATTCAACGAACTCCATTGAACGTACAGTGACTCCTATTATTATTCAGATACTAGTATAATTCTGACTCCTGAATTTTGTATCTTGCGTAAATATGAAACAATCAAGAAGAGTATTGAAATTAAAAAAGGAAAAGATTTTAACTGGATGTACCAAAGTGTATGATAATTTATTTTATATTAAAATCAATATCATTCAATACGAATAATAATAATTTAAAACATAGTTCTTTATGTAGACCAAGCCCAATTTTCAGTTCACAATCACGTTTTTAATTTTCACTTACCTACTGTATTTTATTCAGTACTCACGCCACAGGATTAAATTAGCTAAATATAAAGTATTTAATTAAAGGAACTACATGCAGGGAGAGGACACTTGCGTAAGCAATTGCTAACTTCGTTGGGAAACGTTTCATGAAATACAAGTATTTTAAACAGCGGCAAAGCTCATCACGCTGAAAGGAAGAAAAGAAATAGAAAAACTCTCGCACAGTATTTGCACGCGCAATTCGACGCGTAATATTTTCTCCTCTCAACCTCGTGAGTAAAATCTCGTTTTATTTAAAAATATTAAAAATTATTAAGATTTCGCCGTCGAGCTGCTATTGAGGTTCGAATAATTCCTCGAGCTCTCTCACGCAACGTTCGCAGCGGTTTTTGAATTGCCCTCATCCTCTTTCTGTTTTTATTTAAAATTAAAACCCACCTACTGCGAATGGCTTGCCTTGTTATGAAAATGCCACGACTCTCTACATTCCATCTCTTTTCCTTTGAAACGCTTTTACTGGCCCATTCAGGTGTAAAAATTGTTCACATTGCACGTTAATGTATTTTCTGCTAATATAATGCACTGCATGCAGAGCTATATCAGTGTATACGAAATTCTAATTCTAATTATGTTTCATATTAAATTCGATGTAGATATTACTATTGCATTAAATGTTACTAAATTTGTTAGTACTTGCTGAAAATCTATCATAAATTTGATATGGCGTGTTAATAACATGTAGTTTTAACTACTGATATTTAAAATAACTGAAGAAATATTTTTGCTACTCAGAGTAGCTCAACCAAGGACCAATTAAATTTAATTTACATATTATGAATTAAGAGAGTCATGAAAAAGTGACACAAGCGATACGAGCGATGAATTCTTCTTAATAATTTTCTGTAACAGTACCACGGTAAAAAGTTACGATCAACCAAAAAGGAGGAACAGCCAACACCATTGTCTCCTCCGTTCATGTCCTGGATACAGCATCCCCCTCCTCCCGCGCCCTCGAGGCAGCCATCTGAACAATAGAAGCGTTCAAACAACTTCCCAGGGAAATGTTGCAATTAAATCGACATTAATTGAATCGAGCCGTTTGCCCGTCGAGCAACGAAAAAGGTCTGCATAGGGCCAAGGGAACGAAGAAGAAAGGAGAGATTGTTTTCTTTATTTCGACGGTATTATTCCTCGTTCCAGTTTCTTTTACGGCGGAACCTTAAAACCGTGACAGAATCGCGCCACTCTCGGATCTCTTTTTAATTATCTACTGGCCGCCTCGTTACGTCAAAGTTCGCGAATAGAATTTGCCGCTTCTGTTCTAGGGCTTCCTGCAGACGGGACCACCACCAGCTTCGCTGATTTCGCCGCCGTAAAAGGAGCTTCGGCGACGGAGTTTAATTCGCGCGCGCGGCACTTTATTGGGCTCGCTGGGAATTGAACGAGGGGTGGGAGTAACGAGCCGCGTGCTCGCGATAAATTTGAGGAAATTCTAAATGGAGAGTAAAGCGCCAGCGATCGTTCGCGTTGTATTAGATTGGCTGATGGTCTCGATAGATTGTTTGCGCGATAAATGGCTTGTGGATTCTTTTGGCAGTACACCTTGGATGCATTTTATTCAACCCTTAGCATAACGAGGCATGGTGATTAATGTTGTTTACGAAGAGGACTCCTAAGAGACCCTATTAAAACTTCATCTGTTTATAATTATTTCTACTGTTTCTTTAATTTAAAGTTAATCCTACTAAGTGCGAGAGAAGTACCAACAAAATCGTAATCTTAATTAAAAACTTTATGTTATTTATTATAAGATTTTTACAATATTTGCTTTTCTTTTTGTATATTATTTTTGTATTCCAATAAAAGGACGTAGACTAAAATAAGTTGAATATAGTAATACAAAATTGAAGAACACTATACAAGACAAGAAAAGAAAGAAGGATAATAGAGAAAAAATAGGAGAGGTGAATTTATGTATTGTCTTTGTCTCGAATATACTGATGTTTTTATTACATGATTTTTGTAAATGAAATGTCTAGAAATATGAAATTTTATATTTGAGGGTATGTTTCTTTTTTTTCAAAACAATACAGTCTTTTAATAAAAAATTAACATATCTTTGTATTTCATGTATTTTAATGTATAACATTACTGTTATTTTTTTAACAGTTTCAAAATTGAACCGAGTCTGCATGACCCACTGTAACAACCGTGTGTCGTGAAATAGATGTGACATTGGAGGATTAATGTGAGCTTGAATTTAATGTCCTTTGAACTGATTTGCAGTTGGCTGCTGTAATGTTTGTTAGTAATACTGGATAATGAATGATACAATCGATTACATTTTTCAATTGTTTCACCCAATTACATATTTACCAAATATTTTGTAGATAATATAATAGATATTATTTTGTGATATTGTCATATTAATGTTATCACGCATTGAAATCGTATATTAGTGAAATAATTCACAACGAATTTTAGAAATATTCTAAAACACCAATAATTTTCTATATTTCTTAAAGTTTCGCAAATATGCAGAACATACGTAGATTTTTCTCTCTGACTGTAAATAACAGGCTACGGTAATCTAATCTATAATTCAATTTCTCGCGGTGAGTGTTTTCACCCTCGAGATTTCTAGCTACTTGAAAATTACCCTCCGTTTCGGTTAATTCAATTTATCCTGCACGGAGCAGCGGACGTTCGATCTCAGCAATTTGGGATTGCCCAACAATGACCCTTGAATTAGAGAATTTTCAGGGCGTATGAAGTAAATGAAGAAGGGGAGGAAATCCAGGGGATCATTCGAGACTGCCTCGTACGTCTGACCTACAAACGACAGACACTACTGAGCATCCGTTTCAACCACAAGTCTTGGCCTGACCTCGTCATAACGAACCTACATTACTACGCGGCGCGGTTTCGCAAAAACTTTCTTACGGGCCACCACATCATCGATTTATTCGCTACTTTTCCCTTAACTCATCAAGGATGCAGCAGTTTTACCTACAGAAATTCCCTGCAGAGGGAAATGAAAGTAATATTAAAAGACTTGTGTTTTCTTAATTAGAAGGTAGATCTATATTACGCATTTTACAAGTATTGAGAAATTAGTTAATCAGGAGAATTTAGGAGATTTTTGTTAGTGTTTTAAATAATGTGAGAGGTATATTTCTGTATGAAGGGCACTGGGAATTTTATTAAATTATTCTTCTTAAAATTAAAAATGTGGAAATGTAGGATATATTATTTGAAAAATTGTTCACTGTTATTTGGTATACTTCATGCGGTACGAGAGAAATATTTCTATACAGTTTTTGGGGTATATATTGCAAATCCAATCTGTTTGTACGGAAATTGTAGGTAACAATAGAAATAGCGAAATATCTGCGCTATGAGTGAAACTTTTTGAAATTCTGTTCTAGTGAAACTGACAATATACGGTTTTCAAATAAAAAATTAGCTTATATTTGTACTTCATGTATTTTAATACATACCTGGACTTCATTATTTAAGACTATTAAAACTAATCAGTAACAAAAGTACGAAACTTATGTACAAATATTTATTATAAAATTTCTCTATGAGGACTGTAGGTATCTTTGGGATTAAAGTTCTCGTTTTAATTACGAGCTGACTGCAATAATCACTTTCGTCATTGGACTGATAAAATGAACATTGTTCTGTCAGTGTTCTGGCACAGAGCTGTTTACTTAAACACGTCTTCTAGAGATCCTGTATTACTTAGTCTCCCCGCAGGTCACTGTCGAATTCAATCTTGAACTTTAGTAGTCCAAAGTCCAGGACGTAGTAAACAAGTAGCAACGTAATAGTTAATCGTTTAAAAACCATTTTCCTCTTGAAAAATGGAAAATAGAAATGCTCGTCTATTTAAATGTAATAATTTCACAGTTCAGCTAAAATAGCATAAATATGAAAAGAGAAATAAAAATGAAATATAGAAGAACCTTGTTTAAAACTTACATATTCCCTCGCCATCAAATTGCGCAAGATAAAAGGTTGGACATTTTTCTTGCATCTTAAATCGTTCGTATAAATCTGTCTCGTGACTAACATAGTCCAGAAAATTCTTTATAATATTATTTTAACTTTATTCCAAGTTTCTATTATTACTCTGTTATACAATTTTTTAACTGACTTATTAATCTCAATAAATTTAAAAGAAGCTTCTCTTTTAATATCCACTAAAATTTTGTTTACGAATTAACAGGCTCTTAGATAGCAGTTCTACCTAGAATTCATAAATCAACATTGATAAGTGGTTATAGATAGAATCGATGCTATGGAAAAGTAACTGAGGTCAAATATAGTTCCATGGTTTCTCATCAAATCTCAACAATAGCTCTCTACCACTTTCATCATCAGTCTTGAAACACCAACTTTTCTCCATTATGAGTAGCGATGAAATTCCACTCCTATACCGTTCGTTTTGTTCGCTGAGAAGTTTCTGGCCATTCGACATTACTATTTTATCGATTTTTCCAACGACCATAGGTTCCACCATTCTCCATTGGAAAACATCAAACTTCGCTGGGGCAGGCATTATGTAAGAATTGCCTGAATTACGTAGCAAAGTTCTCTAACGTCGAGTCCAAAGGCCAACGATAGTAATTCAATTTTTATGGGAACATCAATCACAATGAGGGGACTTTAAATCCGCCTTTAAGTCGTTTCGAAAGTTTAATTGTGTGATTGGCACTTTACAATGGCCAATTCAGGGATCTACTTATTTTTGAAAAGATGTGAAACGTAACCATTTCGAAATAACGTATAATCTTGTATAACTTCATTATTAAATTCGTGTAGAGACATTTGAATTATATTCGCGCGGAAATTCCTCCTTTGCGCAAGGTAAAATGCTGTATTTGTTGCTGCATGAAAAGCTACAGTGAGCTGTTTAAAATGAAAATGTAACTGCTTTTCGACCGCGCGCATATGCATAAAGCATGAAATAGTATTGTACAAAATTAGATTAAGACAGACATATCATTCAACTACGTTCTGTTATTTTTTGTAATTGTCCTTATTAAAAGTAGTAATCCAATTCCAATTCCATTAAATACTGCGCGTTGTACTAATTTTATTCGTATACGCAGTACATTTCCTATTTTATGGAATGCATTAATCCTGTTATACGAATCTCGTATTACTTCACCATTTATTTCAACATATCTCCATGAGCCTCATCTATTTTAATATAAAAGGTACACAAGATATAAAAAATCCGTAATTTATCGTTAACCATAATCAATCTAATTATTTTCTTCGCATTGCATTATATCTCCTTCCATATACAATACTAATATTCATTTTAATAAATGAATCTCGATAAGGAGGATATATGCGAAATTGAAAATTTTTAATTTATTGGTCAGAGTTGGTCTATTTTATTCGTGAAATATTATTTTTACATTGGAAATATAAAGCATTACCTTAATTTTTAAAAGTAAAATTTATTCTATTAATTTTACCAAAGTAACAAATATTTAATGAGATTATACTCTTTTTTATATCTACAAAAATATCATTTACCATTGAACTGAAGAAAGATTAGTGTAAGTATACAGTGATCCATTATTATAAATCACAAGGGGCATTATTTCTTGATGATATATTAATCTCGTAATATCACGCGTGGAACGAGATACGCGTAAAAAGATGATGTAATTCTTAATGAAAATGTAATTCGTTCTTCAGTGTCCGAGTGACAGCATCCAAGAAAATGAAAACATTCGAAAAAAGTATTTGCGGGACGCTAGTTTCAAACAATCCCTCTCGACGCGCAAAATGGAAAAACGTGGTTATCTTAAATGGCCCTACGTACTTTCCATTTGCTAGCTTAATGCCGCATTTTATAACATTTACATGTATTCAGAGCCTTCAAGCCTTTAAAGCGGATCTAACGAAGTGGCTGAGATTTTTCTTATAGCCAGTTCTTTATAATTTTGCAAATCGCCAAGCAATTTCCTGGTCCTTCGTTTTAATCTTTCGAAGTGGTCTGAAGAAACTCTTAATGTTTTCTTTATTAATTATTAGCTCTATTAATATCAATTTATTAATTACGTAAAATTATTACAGGGTGTATAACAAGAGGTTTTTCTAAATAAAATGAATTTTCACTAAAAATAACTAATACATTTGTAATAGATAAATATTCTAAGTTTGTGCATCAGAGAACTTCCTTTCTTCACTTTCTTTTTTACATTTTCTCTTACTGTATTTTCACCCTCTAATCTTCTACTGCATTTGAAAATTCTTATTTAAAAAAAAATAGTAGTAATAATCAATAAATAATACAAACACAGGGCTGTAAAAATTATTAAAATAAATATACAAATGCACGAAATTGAATTTAGTAATATCGCCTTGCTTTATTAAATTCAATATTGATTCCAATGCTTTAGTTAATTTCTTTCACATTAAACTACATTTTTCGAAAATGTCTGTCTCGAAAATGTTTTCGAAAATTTTCCTATGGAAAGAAACTATATCTTCCTAATATTTCTACTAAAAAAAAAAAAAAAGAAAAAAGTAAGAACACAAGACATTGCAGAGTCTAATAACCTGCACAGCAAGAGTGTGCAAGTAGTTCTCCATGTTGGGTCCAAGTGGACCTTGTACTCGTTAGACAAAGGTAAATTACATTTCACGAGCAACACCTTACTTTGGAGAAGAACAGAGGAACATTACAATACGTGTCGACGGTACACGACGATTCCCCACGTCCGCCAATGTCTTTGCATTTCCCCGGAGCTGGACCAGGTCGTCGTCCAGAAAGCTCGCGTGTTTGTAGTCGCAACATCAGCCGCCATATTTCATCGAGTACGACCGCAGTAAAAACGTACATGGTTCAGATCGACCGGAAGTCCCAGCAACGTCGCGTTTTCTCTTCCCCAGCGATGACGTTTTCTTAAAATTTATGGCTCCTAGCGACTCTTCTCGTGTTCCGTCTCCAGGAGAGCCATTTTCTTTGGCTTCTATTTCCTCGAGCAAAAAAAAAACGAAACGAATATCGGAATTTCGTGTACACAGAAGCTGCACAGTATCTCAATTTGATTCGATCCTCACCCTTGAAAATAATTCTTGAAATATAGTAATTGTAGTAAAATTAGTGAGAAGTTAATACAATTAACTGGAATAATAGGGAAGTTAGTTTTCGAAAAATTATGATTGAAGTTTAAATGGTCAAGAGGTAGTTTTCATGAATACACTACGTACATTTCTGACAATTTTTCACTGTTTCATTTTGGCTGTATTTTCACTATTTCGTTATTGTGGTATACAATTTCAACTTTTGGGAATAAATATTTTATTTTCTTGTATTGATATTTGAAAGTGTAAAGACAAACGAAAATAATAATTCTCAAAATAAAATAATTGCTAGTGGTTTATACTGTTTATAGCTATCTTAAACATTTTCGATTATTATTGACTGTGACACTTTCAGTGAAGAGAAAACTTGTCATGTAATTATAGTTATATTTATTTACAGCGAGAATTATCTTCTTTTCTCTTCTATAATTAATCACGTATACTTACTTTTTTTGTAAAAGATCAATTCTTAAACCCCTATCAATCACAAGGGATTTCTTTACTGTACAATATCAACTTTTCGACCACCCTAATAAATATTCAATGTAATTACTTTCCCTGAATTAAAAGATTACACTGATAAGAAAATTCAATGAAGACGGTTAGCGATAATACTGCAAGCCATTATAATGGGCTAGAGAACCTTCATTATCCAAATTAATAGAAGATCACAGCTGCTGAGATAATAGAGTTGATTTTTCAACGTTGCCTATCTTCTAGCTGTAATAATAAAAATAAGTGTCTCAGATATTTTCCAAATACCATATTTATCTAATTATTAAGTTACTTGAATATATTCCCATATTTAATTATACAAAAATAATCTTCTTTAATGCATTAACTATTAACCCTTTTCTCCGAAATTTTTCTGATTCACCAATGCTTCTAATTTATCGAAATCCAGTGTATGAGGATTACGTCAGTTAATTAATTAATGTAGAACTTTATACAGAATTTCTCGTTAGTATTCTGTAATGGAACATTCTCTATACATTTCGATAGGGTCATCAGAGGGTAGGATGCAGCGAATTCTACCTCATTCGGTTAACGTTCGAACTTCCAATTTTCGTTTAGGTTATTCAATACTTCCCATTTATACGTATAATTACGCTTCATGAAAATAGTTCGTATTCTATTATTTTGCCAGTAATTACGGTGCCACACGTTCAATGATGATCAATGGCATGCACTCTACGCGAAATTCTATTCGCAATACGGTTGTCTGTGGTCTATTCGGTTCGCGGGGACAATAAATCGTTAATAATGCAAAGACTGAAACGCGCGGAGCTCGACGTATTTCGTCTGGAACTCAACCGCTGTCAAAAAACAGCACGAGAATTATTGATAAGAGAAAAGAGAAGAACGCAACACGACAACGAAATATTCCGCGAAGGTCGAACATTCAGACGCAGCGAGTGAACGTAAAGTAGAGTTTATCGTGGGTTCCAAATTCTTGAAGTTATCTTAAATTGAACAATAATTCTGACGAGGATAAGGTACTTCGAAAATATTTATGGTATTTTTGAAACAGAAATTTTGTATTTTATCTGTGTCGATTTTTTAACGAAGCATAGTTAACTTAAGTTTAAGTTAAGAGTTAAGAGTTTAACTCTTATAGTTACTAGGATGGTTATTCGAAATTAGAATACGAGTAAAATTAACGTTTTACTGATTAACATCTTCAAAATATACAATTCTTAAATTTGTTTTTATCTTTCTAATATTTTTATTCCTGAGTCGCTCTTTGCATGTGAATATGCAAAGCACTGCAAGATACATCAGTGAAATGTTTCCTGCTGACTTTGACGAAACTTTGCTGGTCTGTACAATAGTCAACGATAAGAGGTACATATTTCTTTTAGTTATAGTGGTTGTAGTTTAAGGGATGGAACAACCCCCTGCAACATCTCTGAGCTTTTGATATTATCTTGAAGGTTGTTGGAAGTACACAATTTTTCAAACAAATTATATCGCAGTATTGATAAAAAATAACAGGTTGCATGAAGAAGGATTTAAACAAGAAATAGATGAACAGGTATAATTGTAAAATTTAGACCTGAAAGATTTATAAAAGTACCGTGAATTCAATTTGTTTAATAGTATTAGTAGAATGTTCACTCGAAATTTCATTAAAATCACTTCAGTGGTTTGTCAAAAAATGGGTCATGAATTTCAGCAACTTTCCACGCGGACACAACCTTTCCTGAATTCCCTTAAAAGGGTACCTTACCCTGGGGCATCTAAAAGTAGTAATGAATTTCTCGTGAAATTGGAGTCATTTACCTCATTGCAAAATTCATCCACTATACTGTACTATACAGGGTGTCCCACTACTGATGGTACACGCGGAAAGGGGATGTTTCTACACGAAAAAAATAAAACAAAAATGTAGAATAAAAATGTTTGACATTATCCTTCGTTTTTGAAAAAATTGACTTTGAATTTAGACTTAGTAATTTAGACTTTCCGCTTGTATCATCAATTTCAAGACACCCTGTACAACATAACTAATTGAAAGGCTAATCATATCCCTACAATCCAAAGCAGAATTCAATATTCCATTGAAGAACGTCATCAGCTTCCCCTGCGCATCCCCTCCTTTCCTATTCGCCTAATGAACACGAGGATCCGAGAGACGCAGGGAAAATAGTTTCACGAAAGCGGCGCCAAGAATTCTCTCCTCTCGAGGCAGGTCGCGCGCCATGAATTTGTCCCATTTTCCCCGACCACTTTCACTCGTGGCTCCCTTTCCTTTTATTCTTTCCACGGGAAACACCAGCTCGCTGCTTTGTCCCGCTGCACGAACTACCGTGAATCCGAGAGGGGGCAGCGAGGTTAAAGTTGCAACTCGTTACGAGCTTATTCGTAAGTGTACGTGGCCAATAAAAGCTTCCAGACTTCGCTGGGTTGCGATCCAGAAGCGCAGTTGGCAACGTTCCTGAAGTTCCGTGGACACCCTCAGACTTCGAGCCAGGGTGCAACCCTTTCAGGGCTTTTACGGCTATCTACATAGATCTACCGAACGCTTTCCCTTCTCTGTTCCCTTCTTGTCTCATCCTCTTATCGTCGTTCTTCCGTGTGTTTCCAGCCCGCGAAACACGACCGTGCACGCACTTTGCCTGCTGAATAGACTCGTAAAGAGGGTTCGCCGAACTATACCTCCAGGACGCTCCCCGACTATCTCTGAGCTTCTTCGAACAATTTCCAGTAACGTTATTGGATCTGAGAGGAGTCGCGGAACGAACGGACGAACTTTCAATGATGTAACATTGTGAAACGTCTTGCTGGATTGCATGGGGGCGCGAGAGGGTTCGAAACGCGTACAAAATGTGGAAACGAAGAGAGAATAGAGTGTTCTTGAAACCCTGGAATGTTTGTGCTTGGGTGGCGGGCTGGAGGATGTTTCGCACTTTGACTGGGGCTGATGCATTTCCAGGGTGCGAGGGTTTTATCTGTGGGTGTTGAATTATTTTCAGACTGAAGCAGAGACTTTTAGGGTGCGAACACATTACGTACTGTCTGGTTACATGAAGTTAGGTCATGTATTATAACATACTATTATCGAGGACTCAGTTGCTGTTCAGAGAACACAATTTAGTATTTAGATACAAATTATATGCAATTATACTATGTGTATAAGAAGTACCGTAAAAATGGGCTGAGCAGAAACATAACTCTAACTCTATTTAAATGGTATTAATAATATCTATTATAATAATAGTATTAATACTATTAATAATCAATTACTAGTTATTAACGCTAATTATTGATTATTAAATAATAAATAACAATTAATACTATTTAAATAGTAGATATTTCCTGTCATCTAGTGCTACGTTTCTATTCACCTCACTGTTTCTATTCACTCCATTTAAAATACTTATTCAAACATGCTTTTCTATTTTTAATATCCTGTCTCAATGATGCTCCTGTTAATTAGAATTAGAATGAGTGAGTATTTGTTAATTTTTACTAAAATTACACTATAATTCAAAATACAAATTCCCTTACTTCCACACAATTCTCAAAAATCAATACAATTTTTCACATCCACAGAAATTCCTCTCCTAACAAGACAATCCCTAATTCCCTTACCCCAGGAAACGATTCCAGACGTTCCTCCAGTAACTCCAAAATCTCGTACCATTCCATGAAATTGATAATCATTTTCCACCCCCGTGAAGTGCGCTCGTTCCAAAAAAAAAAAAAAAAAAAACGATTACCGCCAAGCGCGATGTTATTGCGTCGAAATCGGATATATCCCTCCACATCCCCCACCCCTTTCCGATATATAGACGGCGTCGTAACATATGTTACACGCTCGAGCGGCTTTAACGCGCGGCCTCTGCATAAATCGTAGGGCCAGGGAGTTATCGCACCCCCTCGAATGTTCACGCGGATAAAGGGAAAAAGGAGGGCCAGAAGAAAACGTCTTACCTAGCGGCAGAAACGGATCAGACAGGGCAGCGAGGGGGTGGGTCGCAGGGGGAGTTCGACGAGGGTGGCGTGGAACCAAGGGACGACTCAGCCTCCACGAAACACGCCGCAATAATTCAAAGCGCGATAATAATTCAAAGAAGAGCCGCTGCACCGAGAGGGTGGAATTCAACTTTTACGGTTTTACGACGGCCAGTTCGCTGCGCCATCAGCGATGCTGGTAGCGAAGTTCGAACTGCCTGCAGAGTGACATCGTAGGACTCGTTAATGATTCCGCTTATTTTATCGTGAAACGAGGATACTCGCTAGACGGGAGCTACTATCGCAAAGTGGCTCTGCGAAAGTTCTGATTGATTTCTGCCCTGTCGGGCTCGTCGACTGGTTTACGCGACGGACTGTTTTATTCGATTTATTCGAAGTATTTTTAAACTTCCGACTACGCGCTACTGTGGAAGTATTTGAGTACGATTCATTTGCTTTTCATTTGATTAGTTTACTGGTGTAATCGAAGATAATTATTGGGAATTGGCTAATTATTGGGAATTAGTTTCCTTAAATACGTATTCCTTATTAGGAATCAGTCTTTTTATATACTAATTCTTTATTAAGAATCAGTCTTTTTAAATACTCACTCCTTATTAGGAATCAGTCTTTTTAAATGCAAATTCCTTACCAGGAATCACTCTTTTTAAACACTTATTCCTTATTAAAAGTCAGTCTCTTCAACTACTTATTCCTTATCAGAAATCTGCTTCTTTAAATACTTATACCTAACATTTTATGTTTCCTTCTTGCTCAACTTAAAATAGGTTCCCTGTATTTCAATTTTGTCAGTAAAAATATGTTCCTTTCGTTGCTTTTACGACAGGTTTCAATTACGATACGCCGGAAAGGCTTGAATGTTGAGCTATAACAATTAAACGAAAACATCATATCGTCTGTGGTCCTTGCATGTTTCGACGCCAATAAAATAACTGAACGATAAAAGTCACAAAGCATATGCAGACAGGAACGACAGTTTCCACTAAAATAAAACGTATCAAATAATTGATCAGTGAATCTCGACGCGAGAAATTATTGGGCATATTTGACAGAATTAATTTTCTTTTTTATTTTTTATACTTCGTATCAATAATAAAGTAAATATCACATAAATGTCAAAACATGTTCTCATGCATATTAGTATTAAATAATTCATGCTTCAATGCCTGACTTTAGATCAATGAATGGATATAAACGGAGTTCTATGGTACCGCAATAATTGCTTTAATAACCGATAAATACCACAGTCTACAACACAGTAAGGAATTAACGATACGTCCTGATGAAATACTTTGAAACAATTCCGCTTTGAACACACTAAACTCGATCGAACGCATAATCACATTTTGTCGGCAATACCAACATGAGAGCTTATACAAAATAAGTGACGACTTGAGAGAGGTGACTAGAAATATGGAATGACGTTCAAACATTCTTAAATCCTTGAAGCATGCCCAAACATTTAATTTAATCTAGTCTAATGAAGTCACATATATGTGTTTAAGTTAAATCCAGTCATATAACCCATACGAATTTCTGCAACCTTAAAAATAAAATAAAAAGAAATCCCACTTTGCACAAGAAGAACCACGTACACCAAACTTCATCAATCCACGAAAAATCTCCAATCTTTTAGAGTCCCCGACTCCATGCTTTCTCTTAATCTAAT
Organism: Calliopsis andreniformis; assembly: GCF_051401765.1. Taxonomy (NCBI): domain Eukaryota; kingdom Metazoa; phylum Arthropoda; class Insecta; order Hymenoptera; family Andrenidae; genus Calliopsis; species Calliopsis andreniformis. Next base: position 7,020,284 of record NC_135063.1, read on the forward strand.
TATTCAAGTGCTCTTAAGCTGCATAAAACCGTGTCCCTATTGGATGCTCCAAGACAGAGCTGACGATCGACGAATGACGCACGGTCGAATGAATTCGAGGAAACGATCGTTGCATTAGAATCGTCGGGTTATCGAGACGTGCTCGTCAAGGAAGGAACCACATAAGGCCAGCCTGAGGAGCTCGTAAGATCGTAATTTCTCGTTCTAGGAAATATCTGGCGGGCAGAAGGATTGGTGGCGCTGTCGAGGACACGGGGAAGATCGTCGGCCAGAAGATGCTTCATGGTCGTAGAACGAGCCAACTTCCTCGACGATGGAAGATGGTGATTTAGCCGTGCTACGACCAGGATCGTAAATCATAGCGGCGACGTTGTGGTGCATCGGATAAGAAAGCTTTTGGACGATAACGAAGACTCGGGGACAGAGTGAATTCGGACCTTGATTCCGAGCTGGTGTCTGGAGACGATCATAATTTTACTGAGAAGCTGTGCCACGCTGATTGAGTTCACTATGGGATATGCCATTCTGGCGACATGTAAGCGTAATTTATTTTATTAAGCGTAATATTTAATACGATAATTACTCTTAAATGGTATTTTTTGTATCGAAGCTACTTGTAGTTGAATATACTTCTCTTGCAGCGGCTTCTTTGGTTCTGTTAGATTATATTAGGTACCTTGAATTTAAATAGGCACTTCCTTAACTCATAAATACGAAATCAATATTATACAGAATTGTGATAATATTATTCAGAGATGTGAGGAATTACGTAGTCGTGATTTTCATTCAGAATGAAACGATTAATAAATGCATGCTTGTGTCATAAAAGTAAACAAATATAAAATGTGTTAATGCGAACAACTGTTTTTAAGTTACTTAGTGGAAAATGAATTAAAAATTGCGAACTCCCTAGGAGCTGAAGGAAATAATTACCATAATTAAAAGTTACTCTCTAACAAGTACTACTAATTTTTATTACACACATAGAGTTACTTCATTATCTCTGAATTCATTACGCTAGTTAGTAGTAGGAAATTCGTGATAGTGGAAAATAGTTTTATGAAATGTTTATGCACGTACTTCAGCTGTTCAAAGGGAAACATAAAATGTAAAAACTTCCAATCAAGGATCCTACTTTCAAAATTACTTTCCCAGGGCTAATATTTTCGATAGCTATTTTTATAATACCCACTTTTCTTAACACAAACTACACATAGATACCAAAACATTTTCAACTTACACTATTCAAGTACAATACAACAAACCTACAAATAAATCTTTCAATTCCCTTTCAAGAAAGCCTTCCCACGCCGCCCTCAATCTCTCTCATCCAATTGAAAGTGCGTTCATAATCCCCCACGTCCTACACAATCCCTTTACCCTCGCTAATATGTATAATCAAATCCCAAAATAAAAGTAGATTTCCTAGCCCTCCTCCCCCCCAAATCAGCTCATTACGACATCACCGATATCCCATCAAAACACACTATTCACAAGCAACAAAGGTTCGCTCGCTGACAGTATGCATACAGGTACAGGCCACTAGGACAGTAGGCCCACGCTAGTCGCGGGGCGCAGCTCGTCGAAACAGAATTCGAGTTCAATGTTCCCGCGAATTCCACCGATGTCTGTTTATATTGGCGGATACCGTACGTGCCAGTTGCGTCTGCTGGTTGCACGTTAGCGGGCACGTACGCGAATCCAGCCACAGTAAACACGTATACGAAATTTCCTTCGACCCCGCGTACGTGTCCCGCGGGATACACGGAAAATCCTTTTTCCGAAAATCCAGCCGCTGTACTTCCAGCATCGACGAGCGCCTCTTTCAGCGCGTCGTCTCCAGTCGGTGTCGTCTGCCTCTGCCGCGTCCTGCCCCCCCCACTGCCACAATTTAAGCCCGTCTCGAATTTCCTGTCGTTCTCCGCCTTTCACCTTCTATCTCAGCTCACCCTCGACCTCGTCCCTCGATGAACGGGTGCGTTACCCCTGTCCCTAATCTCTTCGTTCGATTTGTATTCACATAGGCGTGGCATCGTTTCGAGCTATCTTGATTTCTTATTTCCGTGGCTGGTGTCGTGGATGGAATTTCAAGCGTCGCGGCAGCTACTGAGGTACGTCCTGACTTAATTCAGATGGTGGTTAAGGGGGAACAAGAGGCTGGGAAACGGGGAAGGTAAATATGGTCCCTAGCCAGCGGTGTGCTAGGATAAATGTTGTTTATCGCGGAGCTGGGAAACAAGAGGTTGCTCTTGTGGCGGTTTGCTGTATCGTTTTGATATCGAAAATAGGGGGCAGGGGCGGGGGAGAGTCTGGTTGGTCGATTTGAAGTAGGATGGCATCTTCGGCGGAGATAGAAGGCGACGCTGAAGAAGATCGTTGGAGTTGATAAGGAAGGGGGTTTTAGTGATAAGTGGGTTCTGTAGTCGAAAGTATATTAAACGATTTTGTGTTTGAAATTTCTTTTCCATTGGGGATTTATTGTCGGATCTAGGTACAGGTCAATAACAATGGTATTTTAACTGTTTTATGGTATATATACATATATATTTTTATTTAACATTATGTTAGGTTAACAGCTTGTTTGGATGGAACATTATATATATTATTTAATTGTTTTACTGTGACCTTATTTATACATTTGAATTATACTTGGATTACATGATAAATTAGTAAGAATAAATGTTAAGTTTCTACACACTACAAAATGCAACACAATTATACAGTACTTTGCACTATTCTATACTATACTGTTCCACATCATCTTGCAGTACTTACTACATTGCACCGCGCTATTCTACAGTGTTTTACATTATTTTACACTACTTACAAAATTACATCATGCCATTCTACAGGACGCTACATTACTCTACACTACTAAAGTACAGATTACTCTATTCCACACCATTCTACATTAGATACTATACTACTCTACGCTCCTTCATACTACATTTCTGCAAACATTTTCCTGTGATGAAGTGCAATGAGTTATGTAAAATATAGTTGAATAGAGTAAAGTAGTACAATGTTCTGTATAGATGGTGGAGAAATGCGTACGGTATTGCAGAATGGCGTAGAATAGAATATAATTGTGTTGTGTATAGTGAAGTGTACTGAATTGTGTATAATAATATAAAATATTGTAATGTATGATATATAACAGTGTAGACTGGCGTAGAATAGTGTGCAATGTCGTATAGTCTGTAGTATACTAGTATAGTATAATCTGTTATATGGGATAGTGTACACGAATAGTATACAGTAGATTTGTAAGTAGTAAAAGTTCGCATTTCTCGTACATCTTGTATCATGCGTATGATGCTATAACGCGCGTATTTACGTAGAGCAACATGAAGAGAGGAAAAGCTCAGAAGAAGAAGATACCTTTCACCAAACTACTAACTGCTTCAGACTTCCGGACAGTTCATATTTCTCCACAGAAGTCTGTTCATTCCCTAAACGAAATTTCCTTATCGAAGTCAGAGGACCAGCAGAAGTAGGAGAATTTACAATTAAAATGAAGTCCTGTGCGCAGTGATATCACTCCTGTCAAAGACTCAACTACTCAGCGACTTAAGAAGGCATAAAACACCGTAGCCTTTCGACTCGTCGCGTCCAAACGCATTCCAGCTCGTTCTCCCCTTCGTTTACTGTCTTCTCTATTCTTGGCACCCTTGTCCACCCTCTAAGTAATACGTACGAAATACTTATTCGCGTGTGCATCCCCGTCTTTTCCACTCTATTTATGTCATTGCTGGCCGACCATGGCTGGCCATGCTCCAGGAAGTCATCGTTCGAGTTACCAGTACGTGTGTGATTTACACACGTCCTTCGTCATCCAGCGTGGCAACCTATATTTGGCCCACCTGGCCCTTCTTGTACCGATTCATCACCCTAACGATCCGGCCAGTAGTTCGTGACCACCTCGCAACGGACATTGACGGCTCGCAAAATGTGTTCCTTCTAAAATGAAGCGACCTATGTTCCTGTTACCCGCTGTTCGATTAATTTAGGCGTGGTTGCGTGGGATGGAGAGGACAATGACACTTTCGGATTGGAGAGTTCAACGCTACGCTTTTTCGATGTTCGATCTGTTTGAGAGTGGAGTTGGGCATTGTTGGAACAGTTTCGAATAAATATCTGTCTGAATTAATTAACCGAACGAACTCCTGCTAGTTGAGTATTTTATCTGGATAATAATTAAAGTGAAGATGTATGATAATTTTGAAGGAAACTATAAAAACTGCAAGAACTATTAAAAAGTATAGTAATTCGGTCAAACCCAAAATCATGATCAATTCGTGGTGCTATTACTGGTTCTTGAAATTTATATCGCGATCGATATACAGGGTTTCAGAATATCTAATAATGTCTATGTACCTACTATTTTATAATTTAAAAATCCAAGGTATGAAAGGAATATTCACGTTTGATGACGTAGAATATAATATAATAGAATTTTATAGGTACTGATCTATAGAATAAAATTCTAGAATAGAATAGAATATTTTAGTCTGGAATAGAATATTCTATAAAATTCTATAGAACAGAATTCTATTCTATTATACAGCTAAATTTAGTACATATAATACAATGATTGAACCACCTGATCTGGATTCTGTAACTATAATTAGAAGCATGACGAGTGCTACGTAAATATTTAAAAGTAATAAAATTATGAAATGTAAAATACTTCTATAACGTACATTCGTTCATCAATCGATAATCCTTGTTGTCAAATGATGAAATCCGATATATATTCTATCGAAATAGGGAACAAGATCAGTGACAAAAAAGGATAAAGCAAATGGAATACTTTGCGTGTACGTAATAATTTACATTAATAATCGACGTGCATTACAATTTGTCACACTGCCGATGTGATAGCATGCGATGAACTGGTTGGGTGCAGGCATGCACGTTACGTTGGCTCAAGAGGAATTTAATTTAAACTTCTTCATCCAAGAACAGCTGGAAAAATATTAATTAAAAAAGTTGAGGGAATTTAATTAAAAATCACTCGTATTTCACTATACATGCATCCCTGATATGCTTGCATTTGGGAATAATTACTGTCTACGCACTCGTATAGATATTATAGAATGCTAGAACTAGAAACAAATGACAGGAAAAGCGTAATTTCTTTATTTAGAAGATTGGGTCAACGTGGAATTTTTTAATCTTATTAAACAACTTTTTTCCTGCTTCAGTTTTATAAGAAGATCAATTTCATAAGAAGTTCGAGCATTAATACACACTGAAGAAATAATTAAGTCGCCTGAATGATCACGGTGCGTGTACCCTTTGCCTTTCAAACTTCCGTTCGTGGGATTGGCTGAAGTCGACTTCCTCAAAGTTCTCTAAGACCGTACATCAAGATCGAAACTTATGAAGAAAATAGGACACGTGATCCGTTACGACGAACATCACGGCTCTGTCAGCCAATCACCCTTCCGACGCGTTAATTTCACACTATCTGCTTCTGAGGATACCCATTATACGTTTTACACGATTTTTGTCATGATTTTTCCTGTAACACTTTTAACATCCATAATTACTGACTTCTTAAGTCTTCAAAATAGGCTTAGTGATATTAATTATAAAATGAGTTAGGAAATATTCTATTCAAAAAGTAGCTACTTTTTGTTGTAGGAAAGAAGATTCGAACTTCTTTTGAAATCGAAAATACTAGAGTCAATTCATGAATCTTACATGGAATATCTATAAAATTCATAAACATTTTTAAGCATGAATCAGTATAAATAAATTCTGTTTGGAATTATCTTCGTACTATAGATATATAAATATATAGGTAAAAAATTGTGAAGATATAGTTTCAGTAGTACAGATCTAGCGCGCTCGTCTGACCATAGACCGACCTTTTCCACTTGCTCCTCTTACTCTTGCCAGCAAGAGACCTCAAAACTGTACTTTTCCTGAATTTTCAACTTGTGACGTGGCGTTAAATTAACTTCACGTAACCATACTTACAATATTATGATTCCAAAGGAACGCAATTTGCATCTGGTATCAAATTGACATGTAGTCACCACTAGTGATATTACAAAGTGACATCACCAGTTGAAGGTTAATACTACATTTGCTATACATATCCAAAGCAACTTATAGCGAATACAGTGACAATCATAGTACTCCTAACTCCTACCTATAAAAGAGAAATTACAAACAATTAACACCTAAGATTTTCTGTTCTCAGCAGCAAAGTAAATTCACGAAATCTCCAGTTAATCAATCGCTAACCATTTTTAGTTAACAGCTGCGTTTCTGCGCATTACTGTCAGCGATAGAATTTGCGAAAACACGCGCGATAAGTTTTGGGTGAAGATAAATGAATCCCAATGCCTGGCGCAACAGCTAATTTGGGATGTACGATCTCGCCTGTCGACTGGTCAACCGTATCTGAACAGAATCCATTTGACGCGTTGTACTCGTTCCCTTCATCATAATTTATGGCACGATCATTCTTTTAACATCTCCGTCTGCACAGACGTAGTACGTCGGTGCCTGTTTGCAAGGGTATAAATTGTAGATACGTAACGGCAGGAAAATAGAGTATAAATGTTTTATTCGTTGCAGAGCTGCAATCGCTCCACCGTTTTTTCGATTCATTGCTTTTACGTTTTATGACACGGTACGCGAGTAGAGTAGAGATTCGACCATTTCTGGATATCGATGTCAGTTTGTTCTGTTCATTTTATCATTATTATCGATTTAAGGTGGGGTTTGAAACTTTCACTGCGATTTTACTCATATATCGTATATGTACTTCAGAAGCGTACACAACTCCAAAATATGATTTTTGAAATAGAGCTATAAATCAGTTTGGTAAATGTATCTCTATTCGTTATGAAAAATTTACTAGTTAAACATCAAATTTATAGAATTTATTCAAAGAACTCTTCAAATGTAAATTACAAGATATTTAGGTGACTAGAAAATTATTTAATAAAAGTAAGACGTAACTATTTTTTAAACTAATTATTCATATAGTATAACTTTCATTAAGTGTAACTACTTCTTATGTCAATATTATGTATTTAATGCATATTTTTGTGCTAAACTCATAAGCAGTTTCTTCCTCTTGAAAATACATTTTTTTCGAGTTGTGTCATTTTTGTAATACATGAAAAATAATTTACTGTATACGACTGAAAAAATAATATACTTTTCTATCATTTGAGGATGTTAGTAATAAGAATTCCTGTAGGAAACAAGTAGAATCAGAAATTGACATTATAGAAGAGCTCATTGTGCAACGCTAAGCGAATCCTATGGCAATGCGCGGTATTAATTTGAAATTTACGATCAAACCAACCGATAGTTTGCTTGTACGAGGAAGCTCGTTGATGTACAATACCAGGCTGTATTGCGATTCATAGTACCTGCGTGTCAGGCTGTTTCTATGTTACGGATTACGTATTACGTGTATCCGTTGTAACAACGACAGTTTCATCGATAATTACTGCAAATGGAAGAAGCAAGGTTGTCATTAACGTAATGGTTAAGCATTTCGAAGAACATCTCTTCTCTTGAAAAGTATTTTTCAGGTATATGTACTTCAAAAATCTTTAATGGCGTTAGTAGTAGTCGCTGATGATGAGAAATGATTTAATGGCATCATCCCTTCGAGAATTTTACAATCGGAATACTGAATGGCAGAAGTTGTTAGGTAAAGTACGAACAACCTCGTTCAATACTTAATAACAAATCGTCTACCGCGATCGTGGAAAGTTCAAGAGAGTTCTCTTCAAAGTTCACTTCATTGAAAGCTCACCGATACACATTTACCAACAATACCGCGATTCGCGATTCTATAAACCGATAAAAAAAATTCTGCAAAGCTAAGGATAAATGATCCAGAGGGAAAACTGGTGGCTAGGGATTTACCCTCGCTCTTTGAGAACTCGCGGATCATCGATATCGGTTACATAAAGATCTCGTTATTCTCGTTATGTGTAGTCCAGAACCGAAACGAGGAAACTTTATAATTGGTAAGTAGTGCTGCATTGCAATATCAAAGAATATTTTCATTGCGGAAGCTCTTTTTTTAGAACTGCAATTACGATTTATGTAACCTTATTCGATTTGCAAAATAGATGAGTTCTTTATAAAAAGCAGCTCTATTGCATGTACATATAGTCCATAACGTGAAGCAACTATTGTCCAATTTCGTATTGATACACAAATTTCACTCGAAACAGTTTTTAAAGCAATGCTTCTATTAAAAGTTATAAAAAGTTTTAGTTTCAGTGATATTGCTTTAAAATCAGATACAACGTCCGACCATAGACAGTGCAGTTCCACTTGCTTCCTTCTCCCTCGCGAACGCATAATTTTATACATACGTTTCAAATATAGTTTCTACCAACTCCCACTCACAAATTAACTGCTAACTGCATTTAAATACTTCAAAGTCGTAATCACATTCTAAAACATTAATCGCAAAAGTTTTGTCAAATGTTTATTACCCAGGACAACGTTCTAATACCTAACAGAAAATCGTATAAATAATAAAACTATTAGGATTTGTTTCGAAACTGAAAATCTCAGAAGAAAAAATTATTAACACATAAATAACATAACATAAACGTGTATTAAACTAAATTTAATGAAGAAATATATCGTATTAAATATTTCAGTATAGACAAAAAAGATGATAAAAATTGTCTACCTTTGGCAACAGTGTCCTAAATTCTACAACAATGTAGCTGGGAATTATTTCCATCGGAAAAAGGTTCAATTTGACAATTTACTTAATCGTACCCACGCACTGTCGCAATTGAATTCGTCTACGCCCATCTATGCTCGCTCCATGGAATTCGAGTCATCGGAAGCGATTAACCTCTGACTTCTCTACGCTCGTATCAGTACGCAGTTCGTCGTATTGTTTACGCTAAAGGCATTCCAGTGATTAGACGCTGAGGGCGTTATAATTCGTAGCACATCTGCTATGTACGCTGCGAAACTGTGCGATTGAAATTACGTCGCGTTTGTAATAATAATGCTGCTAATTTCGATAACGAATTGCATGCTACCATTCAACGTCACGAGACGCACTACCAGCGAAAGGAAAATTATTAACGATGTACGATGGATAGCGATATTTCTCAATCTAGCACGCATTCTGTTGCTTCATGTTCAGGAAATCTGAGTGATCGAATAACGAATGATTAGCATATGTAGTTGTTCAGTGGGTTAATGGAATGAATACTAGATCTTTGTTTTATTTTTTGTGAAATAAATCTATAGCTAATGAATTAATTATTAATGAATTAAGTAAAGATATTTAGTGCAAACGTATATGAGGAATATAAATGGTATGGTGTTCAATATTAATTTTCGAATTTTCGTATTTAATTTCAAGTAAAAATGATTATGAAACTGAGTTCCGCACATAAATCCTGGAAACTTTGGATGAACTTGGAGAGAATCCTGTTCCATGGAGATATTTTAGTTCGACAACTTTCTTAAGTGTTGCATTATATTTACAAAGCAAAGAAACTCGAAGAGAAATATACTAAATCCGGTTAAACTCTGAACTGTGTGGAAACTGATTTACTAGTAGAACAATTTCCCAGCTGAATGTTTATTTTTCACGTTTATTCGTCTCACAGAGAAGGTTTAGAGATTTGACTTTAATTATAATTGAAAACGATAGTAATTCCATGTATATATTTATTAAAATATTTATTGTATATTATATAAAATAATATTGGTCCATATTTTATACAACTGTATTTACTTTATATTTCGACGAAATTACAGTGAATACCATATCAACAACATTTAGAAGCACTCATTTATTTATATTGCATTAATTCTTTATTGAAGGACAAGATGAATCTTTAAAACTATTAATTCTAAGTCAGAGAACAAATTATCAATATTTTCATTTCTATACAAAAAATTTCTATTGTCACATTCATTCAGTTTTTGAATGACCTCATAAAAGAACAGGATGGTCGCTGATTTGGCAAGCAGAAAGATACTGAAAAGCAAAAGTCAGCGTTTTAAAAGCTACTACACGCTGCTTTTGCGATAAAATCAACAAGCAGCGCAATCGCTCGATTAACTCATTCACTGATTTCGCGCTTAATCCATTGTTGTAATTTCTGTTACTAATTAAATTACGCCGCTCGTTCGTTCTTGTCACCGTTACGGATTACGATTCATCGATCTTTCGCGTGGCTAGTGGCCATTGCATTATCACTGGTTCGATTCGAAACCAGAAATTGGTGTGATTAATGGTTTTTTGATCGAAAGCTGACAATGATAACGCGGTTAGGGCGAATTTTGGAAATCGCAAATGTGAATGATTAATTGCAATGTAGGTTATTAATGGGAAAAGCTTTTACACTCAAAAATAATGGTCTTTGAGCATTTGACATTTGTATCTGTTATTACTCCTGCTGTTATTATTATTGTATTTCCTGCTCTTATCATTGATTCTACTACTGTGGCGTTTTTATGATTAATTGTGGCTATTAGTAGATACTATCTGTTTGTTTTATACATTCGAGGACTAGTGATTTTAAGACAGGGCTTCAAAATGTCAGTCTCGAATGTGTTTATTTTAGATTTTCCATCGATCAATATTTCTTATGGAAACTTACAGCAGGTGGTTCCCATTAATACTTTACTACTTTTACTTCTTTTATTACTTATGAAGAATAGCCGCAAAGCAACGTGAGGAGATGACAAAATTAATGGATATTCATGTTTAAGTAATATGAGTACGTAAATATTTAAACAATTTACCATTTAGTATAGAGTAAAATAAGTTAAAGTCAACAGTTTTAGAAATGGTACTTAACATGAAACATGAAACACTTAAGAAAGTAAGAAAAATTCAAGAAACCTGATTTTAATTCGTGAATATTTTACTAATTTTCTCACGATACATGTGTAATAGAACCTCTTTTCTCCACTGTTATAGCTCGCGTTAGCTAAACGTGCTTCGACGCACAGCCGTGTCAAGCCGCGTGACTTCACGCGAAATTGGCGAATTTTAGGAGATTTGGGAAAATGTGCTGACTTTGGCCCCCCTGACGAAATCGCCGAATCGATCGGCGAGTTCGACGCACTTAGGCGTAGCCCGTCTTGCAATACAGATCGCGACAGGACCACAGCTAATTTTGAATAAAAGAGAGTCTTGAATAAAAAAGGGAGCTAATGCTTGAGTAAAAAGTAGCAAAGTTCACGAGTTCCAATTCTTTAACCTAGCCAAGGACCCCAAAATCCTATCTCCACGCATTTAACGACGCCCAAAGGCAGATCACGCTAGCGTTGCAAAGAGATGAGAAAGTGGCAACACCATTTTGATATGTGAATTTAAACTGTAAATTTTTGCTACAGGTTTTCGTAAACCTCGTGCCAATAGTATCATCATGTAAACAGTTTCCAATATAGCTATACCGATTTATTTATTCAGATTAGACAGGATCGTAGCGAATCCATTAACTGATGAAGGACCCATCCTGGAATCTCCAAAGCTCGCGCTCCAGGCGAATCAATAATTTTCTTTTTCTTCTCTCTATTTTCTTACCTTCACTTCATTCCTTCTTGTGAAGATCCCCTATGCCAAACGCTTCGACAAATACGAGCATCCAACGAATCGTATCGTTACAAAGTAATCCAGCGGTTGAGGAACGATTCCGCGCGAGTAAGATAGCTTTGATCGTCCTCGGTTGTGAAATTGAAAAACTCATCGGTTCTGACTTCCTTTTCCTTGCGATGCCTGCACGTTTTTGAAAAGTAAGAAACTACGACGAAGAATTTTTCAAATTCTTCTCTGCGTTTGTTGTCCTTTTCGATGACAATAGCGTATGTTAGACGCATCATGCATTGTCAGAATTGATTTCAACGAAGGGGTGGCTGAGAAGGAGGACTTCACACGAAGAAAGGGGAACTTGAGAAGAAATCTTTAGAAGACAGAAAATGCATCGTGAGATCAAGTGGTTGCATTCCTATCCTAGGTCTTTTTTATTTTTTGTTTGTTTAAGGAACCTAAGTGAGAAAGTAAAATAATGCTTTGTTAATAAAATTTCTTCTTCAGAAATACTTGTTAGAATTTAATGAAAAGTCGTTTGCTTGAAATACTTTTAAATAATTTTATTATTTCAGAATGATACTAGTAAAGTACGATATTAATAAATTTAATATTTGTATGATATTAATAAAATTATTTAACGTGGAACTGAGAATCTACCAGTACTTTCAAATGAATAAAAGTTAATTAAAATGCATTTAATGATGGAATTACGATGTATATCTTGATGAAATTTCTGAAAGTATAATACAATATTGTTTGGTTTTGGCAGAGTTTACATAAGGGTGATTCCGTCCTCTTGATTAGGTGGTCATCTGTGATTTTCGTGTGTCCAGATCTCAATCTGTAGATTATGGTCTTTTCTCTCCTATTTATTTTGTGCTGTGGTATTTGTTGGTAGAAGTGTTGTATAATGTTCTGGATTTTTGTCCTATGTAGTATGTAGTATCCATTCTTCATTTCATATTTCTCTTATGGCTTTCCTTACATGGTTCATTAGGTCTTGACATGGGACTAGAGTTTTTGGATCTATCAGTGGTAGGGATAAGGCTTCTCTTACCAGAGTCTGATCCTTCATTACCTGTTATTCCTTGGCACGCCACTATCCAAACAATGTTCGAAACAGAAACACTCAATATTTCAAGCAGCTATCTTCCTCAGCTTTGCCAACCACCCAACAACAAAAAAAGCAGCTCCAAGAATCGATCACTTCGAGCAGAAGTATCACAGCGAAGAGATCGAACGCTCTCCAAGCTAATAGCAGTCGGAAGGTAATTTAATTGAAACCAAGCGCCTGCAGCGATTTTCCTAAACGGTTGTCGACTGACGTCCTCTCCCCACGATCGAGCCCTGACTGAATCGGAATGGACGTATGTGGCTCAGGGGACCTGTGGATGGTTGCCAGAGCAAGAAGAGCAAGAACGAAAGACTTTTTTGATCGTCCAACTGTCACCGTCAGAATCCCTCCCCTACTCTCGCCCCTTCCCACCCCTTCGCTCAATTTTCCCTCCTCAGCTACCCTCACGACTCAATCCCCTCGTCTCCCCCTGTCCCCATTCGATCGTCACGAGTCCCGCTCAACGAATTCCGCGGCAATTAATGTTGCTCCATCGACCGCGATTTTTCATTTCAAACCGAATGGAAAAAGCTGGCCAACGAACGCGACGGAATTTGATTTATCGCGGCCCGTTAAATATTTAGACGCGCCCGTGAAATCGGCCCTCGCGGAACGTGATCGCGGCTGACTTTTTTCACTCTCTCAGCCGTGCTGTGCGCGCCGCTTTTCTGCTCTGTGCTCGTTCTCCAGCTACCCCTTTTTTGGTCCCACCACGAGCGACCGATTCGTCGGATAAGGGAGAAATATGGTGCTCGCGCGTGTCAAGTTCTTCAGCGGGCCCAGCAACGCGGAAGTGGATCTGAAATTTTCAGGCGGGACAGCTTTTTAATTGGGATTTAATTGCTTGTGCGCTTCGACAATTCGGTTTTCTTTTTTTGGTACGCTTTTGCTGGGGGAGATCGAAGAAAAAGGGTTCAGAGGTGGACGATTGTTAATTGTTTTGGATGTTGAGGTTTGGCGAGTGTGGGGTGTAGGAGGTTCTTTTGAGATGAAGCTGTTTATTGAATGTTAGTCATTTTTGTTTTGATATTGAGGATCTGAGAGGTTAAGATGATATTAGTGTTCTATGAGTTTGATGGAAATTTTGTTTTAAGCTTTCAGATTTTATTGTATGTTTTACTGGAGAGTTGTCCGATATATGAGTGACTTTTATCCCTGAAACACCGAATTACTGAACATTCCACTTCGCGTCCTCAGTTAAATGAACGAATTTGATCAGAAGTAATAAAAGGTGATGTATTTCAAATATTCCCTAGTAATATTTCACAAAATGGTCTTTATTGAAATTGTTTTAAAGAATTCGTAATGTTTAATGGTTGGAATTATTACGAGAGCAAATGTGGAATATTTCAGTACTAATGGGAGAGGCAATGAAAATTTTGTTAGAAGGAAAAGTTCAACAAATAAAGTCTAACTTATTACACATGAAAATACGTTGCATGTGCTATTGTAATATTAATTAAATGTACCTATACCCTTTGTCTGAATTTGAGAAAATAATTTTGAAAAGAGAAATAAAAATTACAAGGTTCGCTTTTATGTCTGCGTTTCAGGTATAATTACTACTTTCTGTTACCAAATGAACACAGGACAAACAAAAATAAAAAGAGTTTCCAGAAATATTTTTGTTTTCTTGTCATGCTTTTCAATAAGACCTCACAGAACACTTTTTTTTCTGCTCCACAAAAGTAACTTCTGTGTCGCTACATTCATATTGTCCCAATTCGTTAAAGCTTCCATAAATTTCAACGAAAGCATCTCTAGTAAAATTATAGTTGTATAAATGGGAAGTAAATCAGGATTCTACGCGTTTCGTGCTTATAATTTTTAAATTTGTATTCTTCCAAAATTGCCATTCATTGAAGGATTCCAATTTACATATAAATATGATTGTGCCGTAAAAAAATCATATATTTTCACAATAAAAATTTGTATGCAAACACAGACACTGTAAAATAGTTTCTAAAATACATTACAGTAATTAGAAAGTAAAATGAATAATATATGAATTGAAAATAAATTCTTCTCGATAGCGTTTAATTACAATGGCTCTGTGTAATTGCTCAACTACATTTTTTTTTAATAACGTAAGCAAGTTGAACAAGTTATACAATACACAGTGTGTACAGTGGATTATGGTAAGCACAGAAAGTGCAGCGACGAAGAAAATTCGACGCTGTGCTCTTAAAGTCGATACAAGACCGCTCAACGTGCATCGAAAGCATTACAGAAAGTAAACTTCACAAACTCGTACACAACATCGATTTCCTGTTAAACGAACAAGAATAACCCATGCTTCATCCTCGCCTTATGAAATTTTGAATTAAATTTTAAACTCGATCTGTCCAATATAAGCAAGTTTATATAACATTAGGGCGCGCGTAAAAGAAAGTATGCAAAGTTTGAAATTCCAATATATGTAAAACAAGCTTTGAAATCACCGATAAACGCTGTTCTTGAGAAATTGCTTCCAATAGAGTGATTTACCACGTGAACTTCGTTATCTTGACTCAGTTTTTCAGGTAATAGCCTTTTTCTCAGATCTGATATTTTTTAAACTAACCAATCGAATTTTCAGAGGTTTTATATCTTTTCCTACACGAAAAGAATTACTAGAAATTGCTTCTAGTTTACCATTAAATTTGAGTTTCGACAATAATTATAAATCAAAAAGTTGTTACTATAATATCAGATACTAAAATATAGTGACATCACATTATATAGTTTTATTATACCATAGAATTGTATGTAATACTATAATAGCAAATATCATGACATATATAGTTTTTACTATAATAAAAAACACTGTAGCGTTTCTATTTTATTTTAATAAAAAATAAAAAAGTTATTTTCATATACATTTTAAGCCAGGCAAAACATTCTCTCCTGAACGTTTTACACCTCCCATTGCAGCACCTGTGTACCCGTTTTGCTTGCACAGGGCAAGCAACTTCTACTCGTCGTACCAAGGAAGCATTTCTTATAACATCACAAGATCACAACAGTATTGAATAAATATGTTTTATAATGGTGCTTCACTATAAACATTAATTTTGAAATCTTACATATCTATAACGTTCTCATACATCTCATATACAGAGTGTCCCAGATTTAAAGTGCCAAGCCTTGTCAGTACATTCTATGATATATAACGCTTTATTAAAAAGCTATGAATAAAAATACGAAATATCAAGTGATATGCAGTTTCAGGGCCAATGAACACGAATGAAATTTTTGATGCACGATCTCGTTGCAATCATATTTCTGTCTTCGTTGTTTGTAATTGATAAAACAAAGAAAAAAATGTATGATCGTAGCGAGATCGTGCGTCAAAATATCGCTCATATGCATTGGCCTTTATGTGAATTGTGTTTACTAGCAGCACTCAGTAAATACAAATTTTTGTTGAATACTAATTATTATGGTTAATTATTTAATAATAATTGTTATTATAGACACGAACTTTTATCTAAATTTATAGATACAATTAATGCTTAATTTCAAAGTAGTGTTATATGTATGTTACTGTTCCTTTTGAATTTCATATTTTTGTCTATAAATTTTCAATAGAATGTTAAGACCTATGTTCATATAACATTTTTCTCTTATCCCAGACCCATATGATGCACTGACAAAGTTTGGCCCCTCAGACTTGGGACACCCTGTATTCTACATAAAAATTGTTCATTTGAACCCTGTAACCCTTTAAACCATGAACTCCTAATTTAATTATTCTACAGAAAATCTTGTCAATACAAAGCACGCAGATCACAGAGGAATCTACCAACGAAACCTGTGCACCAGAGACAGCAAGTTGACTTCGCAATTTCCGCTGCGACCTTCCCCATCCCTTTTAATCTCAACAATTCCTAATTCGCCGTGGAAATCCGCGACGAAAATCTCCAAGCGCAAAACGCGCTTGAAGCCGTAACAGCCGAGCCCAAAGAAGCTCGTCCTCTGTGAACTTATTGTAATCCAGAAAAACCCGACCCACCATCCGCCCTCTAACCCCTGTCACACCCAAACTCATCCTCCAGTTTCCTTAGTCGCGAACAGAGGCGAGTCGCGTGCATGGATACGAGTACACGGATACCAGTATTTCAGTGACCTCTTCCTGAGTACCTTTGTCCATCCTCCCGATCTGTCTTTTCTATTTTCTGTCTGTTCCTGCCCGCAGAGAAACCCAGTGGCGGATGACAAACGCCAGTCTCCAGTTGCTAGAAAGAGCTCATTTGCTCGTATCAAATGGCGACAAGAAATGGTTAGTTCCAAGACAGTATTGGTGACTGAAGCAGCAATTGGGGATCCAAGGGACATGTCCGTTTTATGTCTTTTTGCAGAAATTGAAGAGCTGTGGTCGGGAGACTGTAGTTATTTACAGATTTTATTAGCGAATTTTGCGTTTATTTGATGTGATAATAATTAAATCGAATGAAAGAGCACGTATTAATTCAATTTAATTTAATTTAGAGAAAATTGATAAATCGTTTCATTAAAACGGGAACCATTGTAGGTATCGAGATAGAAATTCATCGTCTATTTTTGCAGCTGAAAATATGTATACAAAATATTTAGAATTGATTTGTCTGTTTTTTAGTTCACTTAACAAAGTAGAATAAAAGTGGGTTTATAACAAAGTTATATAACTTTTTAGAAAACAGAAAGGAGACATGTAGGCATAACTTCTCTTGCCTGTTTTTTAAGAAGTTATATAACATATAGTGTAGTCCTCATCTTAAGGGAGGAAGAAATAAAAACTTAATTCAGGAGGAAACTGGTTAACACAAATGTCGATTTCAATAATGGTGAAAGACAAAAATAACCTGAAATGTAACTTCTAAGTAGCGATAAGATTCTTCACTTATCTTTCCTAGAACTTCACTAGTACCAGAAGAAGGAACAAGATTCAGTAACTAGATACTGTATTATACAACTACTGATCCCATACATATCCATTATAAACATCTCAATATACAATTCCATTAAAAATTCATCAATTTTTATTTCCCTTCTATTCGCCTTAATTAAAAACATTCACTAAAAATAAATTTTAAAAAAAGGAGATATAAAATTGAACGTGTGAACCATCGGTCTAAAAACTCGATATTACATGAATTCTTTAGCACGTAGAATCCTAAAATAACTCAAAGAAATTCCTCCAACGATCGAAAGCAGCTGAATATTATTCAGCGCGCAGGTTGTTTCGAATTACGCCCGAAGTGGCATAAATCGCTGGAGGGGGCAAGAAATTTTCATTCCTGCGGCGAGTAATGATTATTTTATCTTCGCTGGTGGATGCAACCCGCGCATATTTCGTCGCGCGTACTTTTCCTTTTCGCGGATTAGAACGAAATTTAACACGAACGTCCGCCACTTCATCCGATTATCTTGCTCCTCCGCTTACCGACTTCTTAATTGAAACGGTAATTTTATTTCGTCCCTATCCCCACCCCCGTGGCACCCTCGATGACACAATACGCGGTCTTTTCTTCGTTTGCACCCAGTTGCAGGGGGGAACGTAAATATTCATATCCCGTAATCAACCGGGAACGCGATAAATTTCACGGCGGAAATTAGCACAGGCGCGTCTACCTTGCAGCGTTTCGAATTATAAACGAATTTTCCAGAGTGCTGTACATGTACCTGATTAATATGTCACGGTTGCTGTTCGATTTCGAACTGTATTTCCTAGTCTACGCGTCTTCTCGTATCGTGTATCTGCATATGTATGCGCGAAGGGAAAGGGGTAATTTTCAATGGAATTTAGAGACCTGTAATATGGTCGTTCAGTAGAATAATGTATAGAGCGTTCCAGGTAGAGCTGGCGTGAAATTTTGGGATCCCTTTTTGATTCTGCTGAAGCTACTGTGAATAATACAGAATTTAAATTGAAATTATGTATCTTCGTTTGTGATATGAATTTATTTTGAATAATACGTTGCGTTTGAAATATAAATTTGAATTTTTGAGAAGCTCTAAAGTTTGATATTTTTCATTCAGAAAGCATAGATGCCTGGAGTTTGCTTTAACCGAAACTGTATCTCTTGTTTTATTAAATGAGGTCGTAAAGAACATGGAGAAAAATTGAATGGCTAGTAGAGATTAGGAATTTCGTATTCCCTGCTATTAATCATCTGGCAACCGTAATTGTACATTCTTTCCATAAAATATTTTACTGCAGTCCTCAAAATTAAAATCCATATCTATTTCTTTTCCCAAGAAGTAGAATATCAGATATAAAATTATAAATAAAAAAATATTTCTTTAATCGAAATAGACCAAAGAAACATACTAACACTTTTGAATAATATTATATCTAAAACAGACGCGAATAAGAAATGCTTGCTCAATTTTATTATTGTTCACTGTGACGCTACATATATTTTAAGACCTACTAATATTGCTATAACCTTGCTGAAGTCATGGAAATCTGTTTTAGATTTCCTTACCATGAACCGTAAAGGAATTTATTAAATGGGAGGTAAGTGGCTTACGTCACTCAAGCTATAGATGTTCTCGTAAATCTTGCATGCAGTTTCCAGTTTGCTATTAGTTACTATGATATCATAAGCACTAGGTAAGCCTCGAAATTAGAAACGTCTGATATTGGCAGCTTAACCCGCAAGATTGGCAAGTTTATTCACAAGATAATTTTTGCAAATTTCGAGACAGGTCGTTTGAATTATTCTTTAGTTAAACATACGCTAATTTATGGGAGGTTTAAGAAGGTTTATGTGGATGCAACATTTGACTCGAGATATCCTTTCAATATTGAAAGGACTTTCATATTTATGAAAGTTGAAATTCAGCTTTTCTTCTCATTTCAATTGTTCCAAGTCTGTATATAGTGAACTTCGAGCAAGCTGATAAGGATTTATGTTTTCATGTGGCAAATAAATTGTTGCATAATCTCCTTCGATGGAAAAGCTTTCTGAGTATCCACTACTTCCACTGAAGTGAATCAGATTCAAGCTATTTTAATTAAACAGACTTACATCCAAATAACACTTCACTAATCAGAACGAAACACTCAAGTCAAGCTACTAAAATTCAGCCCCCTTGAATCCAAATTACTTGACTAATCCGTCAAGTCCCACTAAAAATCTCAACCAACTGTTTAAATGAAATATATTTAACCTTCAAATATTGAAAAAGGTAGAACCACTAAATGACAATGAAACGAGTCTCAACGAAGCTCGAGAAGAAGTGCTAAGAGCACTTTTCACGCAGGTGGTAGGTCGAAAAGCGCATAACTTCCCTCGTAAATCGTCAAGAGCCATCGACATCACGACTGCAAATCGCAGCCGCCAAAGAATTTCCAATCCCTGATGGAAATATCTGCGTGGAATTAACATGGTTGCAAATTTCAGCGTGAAAAGTCAGCAAAACTCGCGGGACACGCGTTCGATCGCAGATAAAATATCTAGGTTTTTATAGCGCTGATAACATTGTCAATAATAGAGCAGCAGAATTGTTGGCCAGTTCCTCGCGTTCCCCGCCAGCGTTGGCGAAGTCTATTAAAATGTAACGCGAAATATCCCAGCGTGGCGGCCCTGTTAAATAGCAGCTTTCAATGAAGCTGATTGGCAAGCGGGACGAAAACGTTCCCAGCGCTCGCAGTCCACCGACCACGATAACGAATGCATGAAGAAACAAATTGTATGAAGCGCAAAGTTTTTAATATTATCTGCCCGCCACGCTTCACTGCCGATGCCTCTCGATAATTTCTCGTTCGTTTTTTTTGGTTTTGATACCCTGAAACGTTCTGATTGTTACAGTGATGTTCGAATTCTACCGCTGGCAACATATCTCTGTTTCGAGTTAATGAACGATGTACGAGGTTTGGAAATTGTTGAAATATTAATAAATAGTTATGTGTTAAATGGAGTTGCATTTGTCGTGAGGATACTTCGAGGGTGGTTAAACTAAGGCTAGTGACAGTTATGGCTGATTGCTCTTCGTTGTCAATATTTAGATTAATTTAAAAAACAGTTATGATTGATCTATTTTTTTGAACAAATATTTTTTATTTACCTACATAAACGCAGTCACTGGTATTTTATGTTAATGATTTCTGTAAATTATGAAAGTTGACACCTCTATGTTCTCTATCTTTTATACCTCTAGTAAAAGAACATTTTAAAAGTAACTAAAAAATTATTGAATCTCTCATCGAAGTTTACCACCTGTGAATAAATAAATGAAAGAAATCGGAATAAGCGAAACGAATTGGAACTGTGAAACCTCTTGATCCTATAAAAGGATTAAAACTTAAAACGGAAAAATCTCATTTTCTTGACTAGCACGTTGAAATACAGCATTAGCAATTTCGTGGTACACATTTACACGTGGTTCACTACCGACAACGTGAATATTAACCTGCTGTTTGCCTGACATGCCAGCGTAGCGCGCTAATTCACGAATTAATTGCTTTCACAGTAATTACAAGCGCCAGTCAGGTCGTTTTTGGGGCTCGCGTTACACGTTCTAAGTCTTCCCTAATCGAGAATTTAATTTGTTCTGCTGTTCTGCTAGGTGTCCACTCGACTTAAGGTTTTGACGAGAGGCTGCTGATCAAATTTGGAGGAACACCGCGATAAAGGGGATCGAGTTTTATTCACTAATACTGGTAATATAACGGTACTCTAACTTGTTGAGATAAGAGTTAACGTCAGTTACCGAGATTAAGATTTCGAGATTAAATACTTGTATTTATCTGATAATTTCTATTGCTGTAAATAGAATAATACGTGTAAGATTCTTTTTAAGTACTATATAATTATACTTGACACCTTTTTATTGTAGTTGTTTATTTGTATTTACTCTTTAAGATCCAATAAAATGCACGAGAGTAAAACATTTCATATGCAAATTAGTTTAAAAAATAGACGTCAAACTGTAAGTTCATTAAGAAGATTCTAATTGAATTGTTCCTACCTTTTAAAAGCTGTACTTGACGTTAAGTTTGTTGTTTAATTGAATAGTTATTTTCAACTGTCAAAAATATTCGAAAAATCTGACTCTTGTAATATGTATACATATTGAATTTCAATATTTTGGAGAAACCGTGAGCAATTAAAATTCGTATCAGAAATAATAACTCCAAAGTAAGTTGCGATAGGTACCATGAAATTAGTGTAGCGTTTTCGCGTTCAGTGCGGGAACAAATTAATTAATTAACGAGATATTAGTACATTAATTACAAGAGTAATTTCGAATGTGAAACACGTTTCCTAATGGAATACAGCAAGTTAGCATCGACACCTGATTAAATGCTATGATCAATAAGTAACATATTAAATAACTGGTAGCGCGGGAATGCAAATCAATTAACAAATAAAATATACCAAATCATATTTAAATCATACAGTTTACCAATAATAACTTCTTTCTTCTGAAATGGTAATAGAACTTCTTTCCCTGAAATGGTAATAGAAAATCCACAAAAGTATTTTGTCACGTACTGAAATTCAAAGCAAATTCGTGAAACTTAGACATAATTGTACGATCTTGTTAATTTATAAATTTCCTGTATAAGATAATAAATCTATCGTGTCTGAAAATTATTTTAATTTTCTAAATATCCAACTCCATAAGTTTACAGGAAGTTATTCTAACAACACCTTCCTAAGGAATCTTTTTTCCCCAATTTCAGATTCCAGTAGATCACCCCAGGCTATAGTCAGACGAATGACCCCTCTTTACACTAGCTCGTGCATTACATTTATTCTGATTCGTATTCCAGCCTGTAAGTAGGTGTCGTGATTGCGGCTACTCTGCTTCGGCAACGAGTCCAAAACGTCGATCACCTCTGATCGAATCAAATGTATTTTTGCGGCTTTATCGCCGCGGACCTCGCACTCTCTGTGTTCACAGGTTCAATCGCGCGTACCATTTGGGGGACGATCGATCTCGCCGTTTTCAATTACCCAACTATTGGAAAGTGACTTTCATCACATTCCACCTGCATATTCGCTTCATATAGCCCTGGCTAACTACAGAGTGATATCGTGCCAATCTTGTTTAAAGAATATTTATTTCATTTGATAGCCTTAATTTCTTTCCTTGTCAAATTATGTTGCAACAAGAATTTTTGTATATAATATATATATTGATTGTAACGAATTTTGTTATTTTATTTTACTATAGGGGGTGTCCCAGATTTTTTTGACTAAGGTGTCAATATATTCTACGAGCGAAAATAAAGAAAAAATGTCATATGAACATGGACTCAAAACTGCTTTATTAAAAAATGATAAGAAAAATATGAAATAACAACGGACTGATTTTCGTTCAATGTAGAAATGTTAATGGTGTTTCTCTTGGTAATTATACCTTTTTCTTATCTGTGTTTACTTATTCAATTAGAATTTTTTCTCTTACTTTTTCTTATTTTCACTTGTAGAATATATTACCACTGTTTGGCCGAAAAAAAACTGGGGCATCCTGTATAAATATATCTTCAAGCGTGAAATTTGGTTTCGCTGTAGTTTGTTAGAAATGAAGAGTACGGAAAATTTTAACAAGCAGACGTAATTAATCTCAAACAAAAGCGATTACTTCGTTATCTTTTCTATCGTAACGAATAGATCGATTTTCATGTATGTATTTTCTGTTTCACAGAATGTAAATTCTCGTGTACAAATACAGCTGAGTTTTAGAATGCAGGCAAACAAATTTCTGTAACATTATTCGCAATTAACAAACATTACATTGCAGGTACTCTACAGGACAGTGTGTTTAAAGTTTACATTCATGCAATTCCACTTTTCATTGGCGGTGTTTGTATAATTCAGGTGCCAATTTAAAACACAAAGCAAAGAACTCGATTTTAAAAATTAAAAAAATGTTATTCTACGTTTTCTATACAAAGTTGAAAGAGACAGAGGTTCATTACTTTTAAAATAGGTAGTACTTGCCAACTGAAGCAGAAAAGACCTAATAAACACTTACGACATAATTACGTCTTAAAAACTTCTAAAATGAACATTCACAAGATGTCTTTAAAATGTCTATTTTTCGTCTGAGTGTCTTACAGTCATGACTTAAAAATATTTAAAACATCTTATAAATGTCTTTTAAGATGTTCCAAAGACTCATAATGTCTTCAGGATATTATTAGAGGTCTTTAAGACGTTTTTAAGACGACTCTGTGCTATATAGATCTGCATTAAGATACACATGTGTCATTTATGTAAATGGAACCAAGAAATTGTTTATAATTTTGAAGATATTAATTTTCCTCCCCACGTTTATTACAACTTTTCTGCTTCAACCAGCGAGTACTGCCTACCCTCAAACTTATGAACCCTCTTTCTTTCCACCCTGCAGAATCGCCAGCTTTCTGCTTATTTCATCGATTGTCCACGAACTACTTAGAAAGAAATGGCTACCCAAGTTAGGCTGAAATCTGCATTCTCGTTCACCATGGAACAAATTTCTCCAAAGAACCCCGACACGTTCGCCCGCCACCTGCGCGCAAGTCCTACGTACGCTTGAACCAGTTTGGTCGGCCTATTTCCATTCGCAAATGAAGCGAGCGTTCAACCGCAGTCCACGAGCTGCTGTAAAAGCGTAGCCCAGCAAAGTTTCCAGCCAATCTGTTCCACAGACTCAAATTTCGATTTTGCCACGGACCAACCATTCCCAATTCGATTGTACGTTTTGCTGGCTGTGTCTCTCATGGCAAACACCACCCTGTCCTAGCTAAGTAAATTGACGCTTGTAGGTAGCAGCAACAGGATCGTCGAGTCAAACGCTTCAACGACGTTTTTGATCTTGTCACCACGCGACTGCTCTCGAATTTCGACTATCTGGAGCAGCTCCTTCAGAGGATTTTCTCCTTTACTAAAAGCGAGTTTGTAAGCAGTTTACGAGGACCTCTGCAGCTTCTAACAACGATCTGCAACGTAACGAGGAGATAGAGAAGCGTTGAGGGGATTCGTTGTCCTCGAGATCGGAAGTAATAATGATCTTCTTGAAATTCGGACAACACGATACGTAGTTGAGTGATTAATTATTTCTTTGGGGGTATTTTGTATTTGTCTTGTGACGAATTTACATTTAGAAATAAAGATAATTAGTCGCGAGAAAAATAAGGTGGCAAGTGTATAGAAAAGTAGAGGAGTAATTAAGGGTTAATTGTTTAGTAAAAAGTAGTTGCTTTACAGTCGGTGATTTTTATATGGCTGAGATAGTTTCTTTTTGAGGCCAGTCTCAATTTTCAGAGTAAAAAGGTATCTACTGATGAATACAGTGACTAACAAAAACTATACAGATCGCTAAAAACATTGACAATCTTAACAGGATGAACAAGAGTGGTAGCTACAACGATCAATTTTCGATTTGAAAGTAAAAAGGTATCAATTGTCTACTATCGGACGTAATGGACACGAGACGCTATTGTTACAAATATTGACAACCTTGACGAGATTGACAAGAATCTTTAAATATTTACACTGCTTTTTTTACGCTCAGAATATTCTAGTCCATTGAACAGAGTAGTACAGTCTACAATTGTTCATGTATTGTGAATTGATACAGTTTGCATGCTAGAATAATTTATTTTACTTTTAGAGACAATAATTTACTCTAACTCTTGTTGCTAAATCTATTAAGTTGTATATGAAATGCACATTAGATTTTATCAAATGAATTTTTGAAATTTTTAGAAATCTCTTTGCAAAAGAAAATACAGAGTGATCAGTTTATCTGGAAACCCTCTAATGAGTGTTGGCAGCACTTATAATACTGACAGTAATTATAATAAATGCTGCCAACACTCGGAGGGTTTCCAGATAAACTGATTGCCCTGTACAAGCTGATGCAGTTACACGTCTGTTAATTATTAATAGAATTTATAATAAGGCCATTAGATCCTGACTGTCTAATCAAATATCTATCAAAAATAATCAAAGACACATAGATTATTATTTTCATGATTTTAAACTCCAAAAAGTGCCACAAAACTGCTGAAAATATAGATTCACAAAAACCAGTCGTCCATAATCAAAGAATATAACAAGAAACCATCTCACTGTAGCTTTCAAATTTCAGTAGAACATATCCTCCTGAACTGTCCTAAATATTCCGAACCTCGTACCAAATTTCAAACGATCCAAACTCTAGAATGCAACCTCATAACAGCAAACAAATATCTAATGTTATTTCATTCCTAAAATATTCCTCCCTCTGCAATAAGTTCGTAACCAAGATGCAGTTGATGCAACGTTAAAAAATTCACAGAAAAAGAAATCTCGCTGTCTCATTCCCATCTACACCAGCATTCCTTACTCTTCTTCCCTTACACTATCACCCAAGCCACTCGGTGGAAAAGGGATCACGGTGGATCGAACGAAGCTGCTAGAAACTTTCCACTGGAGGGTGGCATCGCCAGGGAAACTTCGGGAATTTATCAGAAAGCGAAACGTTCCGTCGATGAGTTATCGTTCACTGCAATGCCAACCGGTACGCAGGAATAATATTTATGTCGACGTCTAGAATCGGCCCAGTTGCGATATAAGTCCAAAGAATTGTTCGACAAATAAATGTTCGCGAGATAAGAGGCGGCTGCATTTGAAGAGAGGGATGAAGTTGGACGAATTGGAAACAAGGAAGAGGGAAGAGCGGGAGGATACGTTCTAAGGTAGACGAATGCTGGATGCTCTACGATTAACGACGGTTATTTGCATGCCAAATTGAAATACGGAGTGATTTTTGCGGGAAGATTATTTTCGACGATACTGCTCGCGATAGTTTGTATCGATATATTGCAGGGAAACGAGCGAATATTTCTTGGGATTTGAAAGAATGCTTCGAAAATAAGGACTCGGAAGTACACTTGGATTCGTAGTAGAATAGTAAACAGAAGTTTGCAGACTGTCTAGCAGCGACGTATTGGTCAATGCCCTATCATTTGTGACCTAGAAAAAGTTTCTTGTCATTTTCTTCAGAATTAATTTCTCTATTAAAATTGTCTATCATTATACCACTATGCTACCCAAATATGTATAAAATCTATATTTACTAAGAATATTTTACTTCTATTTTGTACTGAAACAGGACATAAAATATTCAAAATTATCCAAAGATTCAAAAACCTCAATTTCATATTTTTCTGTAGTTACTGCTCTTCTCGATAGTTGGATAGTATACTTGTTCACTTAGTTTTTTGTACAGACTCAACGCTCTTGTATCACCAGTTCGGTAACACCCTGTAGACTAGAAGAATATGAATTTAAGTTTATTTTTCTCTGTCCAGCAAGAGGACACCAGAAAACTGGAATATTTCTCCAAGAATATTCCTCAGATATTGTATTTACTGAAATCTCGAGAGATCAGTTTCCCAGTTGAGCTGCAACATCCCTGTACTTGACTGGTTTTAACTTATTCGTGTCGTCAGATGACAAAAATACGAGAAGCTACCGAGAGCAGCAAATAGACAGGCTTTATACTAACCGAGGTCTAGAGGAAATTGTGTTGCAGTGGACGATTTTACGAAAAACTAAGCACTAAATCACCATCGAAATTCCATGTTCCTCTTCTCTCGCGCGAGACACGCGTCTTCCAAATGATCGAACAAAAAGTTATTCCAGGAAGACAAATTTCACGTGAGAGAGGTACTCAATGGTTCAATCTGGATGTATAGTAGAATATATTTAAACAAACTCCGAACAAAGCTAGAGAGCAGAGAGTTATAAAATAAATGACAAACGGACGCGAACAAATAGCGAGGGTAAACTATTGCTGTTGATAAATTGGGGGGAAAAGGATTAAAATAAACGATGGAAACGAAGCAGGAGACACAAAACAAGGACTTCGACAATGAATCGTCAGAAGCTAACTATATCCCCTGTACTACAACATAGACACATATAAAAATTGTATAAAATTATTCATTCATTCTGAAGGTTCAAAATTTCTTGATATTTCTAATATTTAAGGTAATATTCTGAGAGGTAAGTGTAGCTTAGGCTGAAAGTTTTTAAGCGAGATGAAATTGCTTTTAAAGTGATAACCTCTTAAGCTCTTGAGATCACTCAATCTTTTCTAGTAACTAAATCGAAATTCCTCTTGAAATACTGTTTCACTGATGAAACCTTCTAGTCGCAATCATAACACACGTTTGCAGATTTATTCAGAAAGTTTGAAGTTAGAGTTTAATGTTTCGTCTGAGGGACGGCAAGTAAACATGCAAGCCAGCTGTTCTGTACCTCTCGAACTGCTCTTAGTTACCCAACTTCCTACATATTTTACTTCAAAAATGTTTCAACACGCCACTATTCGTTTTTTCTGAAGAATACTAAACCACTTCAAAGAACATTTTATTAAATATAAAATTTTACCTTAGAGAAACAAGGACTGGGCTAAGAATGTGGTAGAAAATTAATTATAAGGGGAAAAATAAGAAGAGTTCTTTTAGTATTAAAGTACAATATCCTTTACATTGCTGCACATTACTATTATTAAAAAAATACTTGTACTTATCTCATTAAAAAAAATACACTTACTCTAACGAAGAAAACTTCAGGCATGGAAATCGCTTTTAGAATAAGACTAGGTATAATTTGCAGTGTACACATAGTTTAATTAAATCCTCATACTGTTCGTCAGAATAGGTCTTTCTTCTTAAGAAATTTCACTTTAAATTTTTATCATAAATATAGGCAACTATGTTAATTATATATATGTATGTATACTTCTGATGATGCTCATTTCGGGGCATGTAGCAAAAAGTTTCGTGTCAGCTTTCAAAAATATAAATCAACCTTGTTTTCCAGATTACGTGAAATTTAGCATTTTTGACGTGGACATGGTGATCCAAGAATTTATGTTCTTCATGCTTTTACGATACGTACCATCCCAACAGTTGTATAGAATTCTCCAAGTAACTCTTCTTCAAAAAATATATACATAATGTTATAACCACATTCTTTATACACAACACTGCCTATATTTATAATAAAACTTTAAAGTGAAATTTCTGAAGAACAAAAGCTCATTTTAATACACTATATCTGTACCACAAATTATACCCAGTCTTATCAAAACAGCAATTTCCATGCCCATAGGCTCTTCTTGCAAGTACTTCTTCGCGAATCCCTTAGTTCACAATAAACTAAGTTACACATTAGCATTTATTAACCCTGTTGCTAATACTAAATCTAATTCTCCAATCTTCGTAACTGCAACAGTAGTTTACGCATTCACATCAAATACTTAGGGAACACTTTTACGAGCAACATCATAAAAAATGTTCATAAACGAACGAGTTATGAATAATTTGGAGCTGTCGAGTCAGATGATTCATCGTTTATGATCTGATCGAGACGCTAGAGGGGAACGAGGTCATAACGCGGTGGCTCTCTGCACCCTAATTCCCGTGCGAGTCCTCGCCAAGAACCATGGGCTGGACGGTGTTTATCGTCGGTTTATGCGCCCCTGTGGCAGGCCCAGGCCACGAGGTAACCCTCGAGCTGCTTGTGAAATGTTACCTTGCAGTTTATGCAGGCCCACTCCAGGGCAGAATTTCCAGGCTGAATTAGACGATAGCCTTATACAGCGGTAAGTTCAAGGCACCGAAACTTTAAGCCCAAGCTGACAGCCCTCAGCGGATGATACTTTAAACTGTGCAGATTCAGGGTGCTGTAGGAATCGATACACAAAGTATTCATAAATTTGTGGTGCAAGGTACTTGGCAAGATTTTACGTTTAGGGTGTATTTAAAGAGAGTTACAATTAGTGTTAACGTGGGTTTAGGTCTCTGAGAATTTTTAAATTAAAGAGGATCTAATTACAGTGATTTCAAAGCTGGCATATAATTACAGCTTCATCGAGCCAAAGTAGGTTTAATTTTGTGTAAGTCGAAAATTAATATGGATGGTGTTTAAAGAGAGTTCAGATTGAAATGGATTTAGCTTTGTATAAATACAGTTATGTGTCTAAACACCTGTTTGTCTAAGGATAGAGTGGATCCAAATTTCTATGAATCTAAAATGGGGGACCTAGTTTACAGTGAGTTCAAAGTTAAAGTGGGTGTACTTCTCTGTCAGTCTACAGCTAAACGTATTCAAATATCTGCGAGTTCAAAACTAGAGTAGGTTCAAATTTCTAAATATAGAAAACGAACCTAGATCTAGTTTACAGGTTTATAAAATAATAAACTGAGATAATATTCTTACTGGAAAAAATACTTCCGAAAGAGGTTGCATAGGAGAAATATCGCACAGTACAGGGAACTTCCTTGTAAAAGGAACATCAAGATACGCTATCAGCTATCTAATATATGATTACATTTTATGGTACACAAGTAGAATAAGACTGTACTTGTGATAATCAGTTTATGTATAGCGTCAAAACTTATCATCTAATACCTATCTTACGCTGATAACTGTTATTATCCTGGCATTAACACAGCGTTAAATGTCAGCTTAGAGACTTCGGAGTAGCTGTTTTGGAGCATAAAGGGTGTTCGTACTTCCTAAGATAGTAAAATCTAATGTCTAAGGCTCCTTTAGTATCTAGTTTAAAGTACTTACAAAACACGTGCATACATTTAGTGTAAGTAATTGCAAGGCGTAAAAATTTAGATAAAGATATCCTTTGCAGACTACACTATACATTTCTTTACAATATAAAAATAGAAGAAGAGTATTTATAAAAGTGGCAAATATTTCTACCAATGCCTCCACATTTACATATGAGCATACTACAAATTTCAATACAGCTAAATTTCGCTTCCCAGGCGCATAACTCAATTTTTGCTTTCATTAGCGACAAATTTCATCGAATGACCGATACAGTCCCAGTCATGAAAAGGGCTCTCGACGTACAAACCCGTTAAACATTCATACGATCCTGTTTCTCTGTACATATTCGATGGTACAGAATGTTAAAAGCACGCTTTGATCATCGCCGAAGAGGGATTCGAGGATGCTCGGTAATGAAATCAAAAATTGAACATCCACGATGAAACACAATCGAACGACGCATGTAAAAATTCATCAAGAGTTTAAACTCGTTTAGGAACACGCTAAAAAATTATTTTCGCGTCGCCTACGATGAAAGTCGGTCGTTGATTGATTACAGATCACGGCTTTATCATCGAACGCGACGTTTCTGCCGACGAATTTAACGAGTATGTTCGAACCTTTTGAAATTTTAACTACAGGGAGGGAGGAGAAAAAGAGAAGGAGCGAGAGAGAAGGGAGAGAGGGAGGTTTAACGTCTGCAAAATGTCCTGATTAAACATAATTGAACGGCATTCGCGAAATCAAAGAGCAACGAAGTCCGTGAAATCTCCAAATGCTTCCCCACGATTCACAAATGAACACGTTGCTGATTTATTAATAGATAAAAGCCCGTTCCCTAGATCCCTTTGACGATTTTGTCAATTAATCGATCGCCATATTGGCTGATATACAAATTGTTGTTATATAATAAGCTCGTTTTTTATTAATTGAGGGAATGATTGTTATAATAAAGAAACTTTAAACAATGATACATAAATGATACATATGGTAATTTGTGACACTTTCGTGAACTTTTATTAAAATTTCAAAAATTGTAATTAATTCATCGAAGCAATGGTTCGAAGAAAATTCTATGAAACAAATTTCTAAACAGCAAACATAAATTTCAATCTAAGTTTATACTCGAGATAAATAACATAGTAATGTCTCGCCTAAGGACAGGACACTCTAAAATGATACATAAATATATACTCGAGAAGATAAAATCACCCTATCTATTGCAATAGGTGTCAAAAGTCCATAACAGTTCACCATCTCTTACATGAATGCAGAATGTTAGAAATCTAAAAGCGAAAAGATGGGATCTACTTGGACACTACTGTAACTCGAAGAAACATCTAAAGAGTATAATTAATTATTAAATAGAATCAAATCTATTTAACAATGTCGTCGTTAATGACCTAGGCGTCGATGCAACGTCAAACACTACTCACAAACACTAAAGAAAACGTTTAAATCTTTGCAACCTTAAACCCTTCAACACAACACAATAATACCTAACATACATGAAATCTCACAGGAACGATCTTATACACACTCTCTCCTAGAAGAAAGCATATCGTTTATCGATTAGCTAAACTACCCTACCATATTACCCTTATCTACACCATTATCACCCAACCCTTCCTTGCAACTCCACCCCAACTTCCTCCCTATCGGTAATATTTCCCAAGGAGAGTAGGAATGGTAGCAGAGGATCATCGTCCTCTGGAGCATCTCGATGCATCATACTGGCTACTCGACCCAGGAACGTGATCCTCCTTTGGAAACGGAGGAAAAGGGTTGAAACCCTTCTCGAAGGGCAGGAGAGGCACGTGCGGCAGATCTACGATGTCGAATATTCATACGTCATCAGGGTGCTCTTATTTACGACGTTCTTCCTTTAGAGAGGGCTGAAACACATCGGGAGGAGTTGCAGTCGATCGTATTAACCCTTGGACAGGGGTGGCTGGGTCAGTCTTAAATAAAAAAGGATAGCCATGCAAATTCTATATGATAGAAATTTAAGTGAAATGCAAGAATAGTTTATAAGGGTAGATCCTTGTTTTTTTGGAAAAAAAATAAGATCAAAATCGAATTCTGCGCCTCAAAAACCTCTAAAACCATTCCATTTATAATGATTAATTTACAGAGTGTCTAAGCTGAAGCAGTTCACCTAAATCCCTGCCCTGTTTCTGATAACAAGAAATTGTAAAAAAATTAAAAATGAGCCTACATAGAAGATTATTCTTTCACAATATTTATCCTTCCAAATCATTCAAATTATAACACAAACGATTTTCGTGCCATTAAAAACACAGGAGACATTTAGGTAGCCTACTTGAACATGGACACCCTATGTAAATAACGAAGCTATTAACTTAGTTCGTGTTTTTAGAGTTCTAAGCCATTATGCAGCACAGCCATATTTGTATAAGACTATATGGAGCATCAGGTACCTATATTTCCAATGAGAGGCCAATAAAGCTAACATCAGAGTATAGATACATATCTTTCTGTCTCTTTTCCTCACCTCTCTGACGTATGTGCTTTATACTTAAGGATATATAAAAGAGCTAGAGCTATACATTTCCCATCTTCATTGCCATCTCCATTCCCATTTCCATTTTGCCTTCAGCAGGCAGTTCTGACGCCCCATATAACCATATATTACACATATATGCTACAACCATTGCTCAAGACCTCCACACAGACTCATTTCTGCTGATTTCCACCAGATTTTCAGACGTTCATAACTAACAAATGAAGCCTCAAATTTAAAATCGCTATTCTTTATTTTCGCCTTACTTTGGTATCTAGAATCATCCCTTAAAGTTACGCGGCGCTGTTCAGAAACACTCTCTACATAAGTAATCTCTAGATAGTAATATATGACTCTCCGAGCCTCCACACAATACCGAGTCAAAAGTGACCCAGCTACTGCTACTCGTTGGTTAAATTGTGAATCCCCTTTGCAACGCCACCCTTCCTGTTATCGTAATTTCTATCCTGCCACGGCGTACGTCGAGCAGAGGGCCGTCGATTTTCATTAACCGCCAACAAAACTCGAGCCAGGATTTTCGTGGGGTTTCCAGCTGTGACTGAACAGCGGGGGTGGAACAAGACAGGGGCGCGATCGTTCGACTCGCCCCCTTCGCCTCGATCACCGTGCTTTACACGGCGATTGCAGTGATCGCCGTATCCCGCGATTAGTCAGATTAGAACAAAGCGTAACGCGTTTCACGATAATCCAGTCCGAAGGAGAGTTGCGATGGAAATGGAGTCTGATACGTATTCGAAAGTCTGAATCAGTTTGGCGTTTCCCTGTGGTTTAGAAATCCTGGGGTCGTATGAAGTTAAGGGGTAGTTTCGGCTAGAGCTGAACGTGTCTCTTGATCGTTTAATTGACGGTCGTTTACTGTGAGGTTCGTGGAGAGCCTGACGGCAGTTCCGCTTTCAGAGGGAAACCAATACATGGAAAAATGTGAATTGATTGAGCGTGAAATCGCGTGAGCGAGTTGAAGTAGGCGGTTTTTGCTGCTGAGAGTATCGCACTAAATTTTCGAATGTATCTCCTTTTATACTGTCAAAGGTAATGTAGGTAGATATAGAAAGTGGTGATAGAGTTGGTCTACATTTCTTCTTTTAGATATAATGCACAAACGTTTTCTTTGCAAATTTACTCAATTACAGTATTATGAAATATTCGCTAGGTGCAATTTATTAAAAAATTTCTTGGTTAACCATAGAAGGACACGTTTCTATTTATTCGACGTAAGTAAAAGTAAAAATTTTCATTTTTAACTATTTTAATATTAAATTATTTTCCTATTTAAAATAACATTTTTTATTTTCGAGAAATTCTTTCTCCATTCTTCCTTGAATATCTTAAGAAACAGTTTATGCACGATCTGATTCCTGTTCACAGAAGAAAACAAAATTTTTAAGTTATTTCAAAGTGTATGCTAAATAGATCTTCAGGTCAAAAAATTTAGAATTAAAACAAGTGGTAAATCTATTTATTAAAAGATACTCCACTTGATTAAATAAAAATTTTAAACCGTTTATAACTAAACTATATTTTATTAAAACTTACTGCTCGTAAAATCTAGTCGTGGCTATTAATTCACCCTGTACTTTATAAAGTCCTTGATACGTGAATAATTAGAGAATTACTTGAAAATTAAAAATGTAAATGGAAGCTTTCTTCTTCTCTACTGAAATACATACTCTGTGATAATGCTATCGTTTGGGGGACGACCGAAACAGTAGAAGAGGAGGATCCTCTGTGCTTCCATTTCACTGATAATTTTCACAAATGAACGAGCATATTTTATATATTATCACAGCGTAACTGATACAGTATAAATGCGAATTGTTAAAATATGCGGTGGAATGTAGTAACGCCGGTGCTAATATCAGAAAACAAAAGGATGAAATCGTCGACATTGCGAGTCGAGAACGATTTTCCTTTGGGAGCAATCCGAAAAACGGCAATTCTCCGCGATATGGGCTGGATACGTATTCAAATGCACGTCAGGGATTTACAGACCAACTCACAAAACGTGGCTGTATGTTACAGGAATATCCTCTCCGGTTCAAACATCAAAAGAACCTTTATGCATCGTTCAAATTATATTTTTGGAAACAGTTTAACTCATTTAACACATTTAACTGTACAAAATGTTGCAATCCTCAGTGGTAAATTTAAGTAGCGTACAGAGAAATTCAAGAGAAGGAACAGAGCTTTCGGTAATTCCAGCTTGTATATTGCTCAATTTAATTTGGCCCAGAACTTCATTTCAATTTTCAATAGGTATATTTAATAATTTAATTTCGAGATGGTAATCAAATAATCATTTGCACCAGAGGACAATATGATATAATTTAATCCTCTTTTAACAAGTTTGCCTGCACGCGGCATTGAATATTCAAAAAGCGAAATCTCAGAAATTCCCTAAAAGTTTCAATCGCACCAAAGAGCATAAGGCAACTAAATTTTGAAATATCAGACTGTCAACAAAAGTTTCCCCCTCAAAGTGATAAAAATTCGCTTACATAATCTCTTAAGAATTTCCAAGCCATCGATAACAATTTATTAATAATGACTCCTGGTTCATTGTTTCCAAAGCCTCGGGCACCTGAACAAGCTCATAAAAGCTGAAAACGAAAACATATTTCAAACGAGTCATAGCGTAAATCGAGATTTAACGCTGCGCGCGTGCAAGCCGCGATAAATTATCCATTTAAATCGAACAATGCGATACACGACGTGGCTGAACGAACTTCATTACATATTGCCAGCGTTGGCGAACCATTCGAACCGCTAATGATTAATAATCGTACGACAGTGGGGAAACGGTCCTGTTAGCATTCGTTAAAAAACGATAAAAATTCAATCGGTTTTCAAAACACGGAAATTCATCGACCAAAATTCATGGGCACACCTCGTCTCAGCGACCGCCTTATATTTTTTGATTTGTGATTTCGACCAGTTTACGTAATGCGTTTGCCGATAATTCAAAGGAAAAACGATTCCACCTGCGGCCTGCTTCATAAAACCAGCAAACTCATAATACCGTCACTTTTGCCGCGATATATGTGGGTTAAATCTGAGAATTACGTGCCTCTGGGAACACCAGCGCTACACGAGTAACGTCTTTTTACTTTTGCTCGTAGATCGTCACAGTGGCGTTAAACTGCTCAACGAGGTATTAAAAATTTTCGATAAACGCCAAATGCCGCGACGTCCGTAATATTTTTATCAAATTTTTATTATAGGTAAATGCTGAAGTTTAATTTTCGTGTCGCATTTTGGAAAGGCGTAACGTTTTATTTATAGTCAGAAGGTGCTGTTTCCACTGAGCGAATGGAAAATTTCAGTTTATGGATTTTTGGGAATTTTCTCGGCTTTTATGCGGGTATATCGCATTTATCCGCTTTTTTAATTGAAGAAATGAAACTCTGATATTAAATAATAGTTCAAACTAATGAAGTAAAGATATAGGTATTACATTAAATTTTCATTATAAAAGATATTAATGAATAGTAAAATAATAAATGTGTTAAGTAATATAAGCTAATAATATCCAAACGATATGTTTTCTCATGTTCTTAATTTTATTCTAATCAGTGACCACTAGTTTCAATATATTTTGCTAAATCCCTTAAACTACAATTGTTTTCTACCAACTTCATACAACACTCTTCATAGTTTCTACAACTAGAAATACTATCTATAAATCCCTTGTACTCTCTAAATGCTTTCACAAAACTTCACACAAACTCCCTGTGCCAGCTTCCAGCAACACCTCCCCAAGGACTGACTCCAGAACACACTTTCGCCATCCATTTAATGACACCTAATTAGCCCATTTCACATCTGCAACCTTCCCTTTCAATCTCATTAGAGAACAACCCTCTCATGCACCTTCATCTCCACCCTCAAAAGGCGCCCTTTCGGTAGCGCTTTTCCAGATAACGAAAGAATCCCTATTGACAAGAATGGGACCAAATATGCTCTCGTCCTTGAAAGATTACCAACCTCAAAAGACAGCGTTAAATAGAGAAGGGCAGAGAGTTAATATCCCAGAGTTCCGCTGGCATTCAATCTTACTTTTCGCGATCCCATCGCGAGATTACGCTCAATCAAACGCAGCTCGCATCCGATGGAGAGCCGTGACCAGGGCCGATCGATTTTTCCTCGTTACCTGATTGATACCGCCAACTCTGTTCATGTTGGCCCAACTTCGAGATAATGCAGCTCGTTCATCGATCAGCCGAGCATAAAAGATGCAGCAACGTGGGACGCGATGTAACAGGCTCGCCTCGAAAACGCACGCGGGTTCTCGGGACGATCGAAATAGCGAGGTCGGGCACAATCTTCCTTTGAAGCGGCTCGAAAGCTGGAAATTCAACGACGCCCTAACACGACTCGCTCCCATTCAACGGTAGGTTATACTGCACGTCGCTTTTGTGACGCGCGATTTCGGCTAATGCGCGTAATATGCTCGCGATCGTGAAAGACCCAACACCGTTCTTAGAACAATGTGGCGTGGACGAATTCGTGGCGTGGATTACTCTGGATCGCGTATTTCGTTGATTAACTTCTGGGATTGACTGTGGATGCAGGATGAGATTGATAATGATGAGGATTTGGTGAGAAGTTTTGGAAACTTGAATTGGGGAATGTTTGGAAATATTCTGGAGGAGTTCTTTGAGGAGTTTTTCTCACTACCTGTTATTAAATTTCACGTATAAATATCAAAATAGGTAAGAGCTACCTATCTGATCACTTAGTAAGAGATGTCGATACTTCTAATGAAAACATACGTTTAAAGTGAAGAAAAAGGAAGAACTTCTTTACTAACATCGTTTAAATTAATATTTACTAATAAAGAAGAATTTAGTAGCTATATCTAAGGAAGTCGACTCGATACACGATGAATAAATAATGGTTTAAGAGAACTTATTTATTTATTTATTGCATACTGTATTGTATACTGTAGTGAGATGTCTTTATTGTGTGATAAATTTGAGAAAGTAAATCTATTTTATTATTTATTGAAGTGATTGATTACTGGATACAGATCGAGTACCGGAAAAACAACCTTATCAAATTGTTTTAGATATTTAGTTAGTGAATTCTTTAAATATCTCTGTTACTGTTAAAATATATTCAAAGAAATCTACGTAGCTGAAACTTAGAAAGCCTAGAAAGTTTAGAAAATTGTAGGAAGCTCATAAGCAGTAGTAAGAGTAAAAACTTCTTTCTGCAAGTAGTCGAGGTCAGCCATTAGTTCGTCATATGAAACATTCTCCTTATAATTTTAAAATAGATACGAAATATAATTGACTATCACTTCCCAAGTTCTAAAAATAAGTAGAAATATAAATTAATAAGCAATTTTAACAAAATTAAAATAAACTGAAGTTCAGAAATAATTGTGAAGTTAATTGGACCTACAGAGTTTAAGACTCTTCCAGATGAAATAGAAACCAATTTATTACACGTCGCGTTTTTTCCCTACAATTTGTTAGAGATTAATCAGAATACACTATGTTAAATAAATTTATCGAATATGCATCCATGAAAATATTTGCCTTTATGTAACAACACGAACTAATATTTCTCTTCAAGTGAATAGTGGACGCCACAGAATGAAATGTGTATCACAATGTTTTTCCACTTTGCATTCCTCACGTAGTTTTTCGCGCTCATAATTTATTCGTGTGCCCATTAAGAGGCAAAAAATAAAGTTAGCAGTAGGATATTTCAATGTGAACGCGTCTAGGAATGCAGCAAGGATTGGGAGTAAACAAAGCAATGAATGTTTCCTTCGCCAGCCAAGTATGATTCAAGGCGGCGTGGTTTTGAATTTCAAAGCCCTTAATCTGGGAGTCTAACTTTACCATTCCTCTTTTCTGTGAATTTTATTTACTTTCGAGTGGATTCACTGTTTATTATTGTTGACGTAACGCGATCGAATATTTGAACGTTGCTGAGCAAATAGAGGCAGTAAATATCAGACGAACTAGAAAATAAATGAAAAATATAATGAATGTAATGAATATAATGAAATTATAAAAACAGCACACAGCGAAATTTAGAATTTCAAAACATAGAAATCCGGAATATGTTCTGAGAATTGATATCTTATTATTTAAACAAATTTTAAACCATTTTGGGTATAAATAACACTGATTTACATGAAAATAAACGATGCTAACATAATTTCAACGATGGCCCATAAAGTAACAAATCAGATTACGAAATGTAGAAATCAGAAAACAGAGGTCATTAAAACAACACATTAAATTACGAAAGAGGATAAACCAGAAATGAAAATAATCACTGGACCCGTTTTAACAATACTATTAGTGAAACACAAAGCGACAGCTAACGAAGTACGTCTTCGAGTAAAAAATAAACGTAACCAAACAAATAGTATCTACTTGAGAACGAATGCGTAGTAGTTACAGGAAACATTAAAAAATATAACGAGAGTATACAACAGATTGGAACGAATAAAAGAAAAAGTGAAGAAGCTATGGGAGAATACAAAAGGAAAGCTAGCTTTTATGAAGAAAATTCTAAGAAGACAGAAATAGAAGGAAAAAAATACACTGTACTTGTTGAGACACAAGAGACCATACATGCAACTTTCCAAGGTACTTTCTGGACATTCTGTATACTAGAATTACCTCTTGAGACTGTCACGTATTAGAAAGTGGAACAATAGGTCCACTACAGTCTCGTCTGTACACACCCCTGCAGCCACTTCCTGCATATGAATTTTTTAACACATCCACTGCTTGCAGTTTTATACCATCTACTAACTCTATTCGTTGAGATTGCAATCGTGGATTAGTAAACAGAATTCTATTATCTAACTATGTTGATTAAAGAAACCAATTTGCACCTTTCGTTTAACTATCAGTTATAACTCTGGGATATAACTTTATAATTAATATCTGTACCTTATTTTATAACGCTAAAAAGCCGATGACGAGTAAAGCTATTACCATAAATTGAAATTCAATTTAGTAAGAGGAGAGGGTTTTTGTCTCCATATTGTACAAGCTATACATCATTTTTCACGTGACATGTAGAATACATGAAATGAAGAAACATGATCCTACGTCGCATATATCAACGACAGCGTTGCATTAACAGTATTATCAATTTTCATGCCCGTATATTCGCAGGGAAACATAGTTACTGGGTGATTTTTAATAAAATTTTATATGACCAGGCAGATGTATTAAATTAAATTGTACCACTAACTTGCAAATTGTGTAACGTTACTGATTTTTATCAAATGTATTAGTTATTAGATATTGATCAAAATGTACAAGATGTATGATTTTATATTAATAAATATCGTACTATGGCATTCAGTCTATTTTTAATGAAACATGATGCAAAATAGAAAATATCAAAACAAACCACTGTATAAATACTCGCCACAATAATCACTTCGTTGAACCAAACAATTGTTTATAACATTTGCTATTTTATTACTCGTTATTTTAAGATAGATTTACTCAATTAACATTTCACTTGCTCTACTCACAAAATTATACAGAGTATTCAACAACAGGTATTAGAAATCTAAAGGAATGATTCTAAAGAGCTTAATAAAATAAAAATAAACAATAACAAAACTGCGTTCGAGGTTTCATTTCTGCGTTATTAATTGTCAAAGATGCACCTAAACTGTGCGCGAAATGTGTCCGACGTCGACTAGACTTATTCTACTGCCGACGTACATTAGTTAAGTCGGGCGTAGCGATGCCAGTAGAATAAGTCTAGTCGAGCGTCAGACATATTTCCCGCGCACTTTAGACGTATGTTCAACCATTAATATCTCCAAAACGAAGCTTCGAACGCAAATTCTCCATTCTACATTTTCGTTTCATTTTGACACAGAGAATCACCTCTTAAAACTTCTGACGCCTGTCATCGAACATGTTATACATGTATTAATTCTTAACTGCTCTTGTGAGGTCCTGCAAATCCCAAGTGTTTCATAATATGTGGGACTCGCTCCGGGAGTTGATTGTCTTCGTTTATGAGATATAATGAATTTTCTGTTGTAATTACCTTAACAGAAGATTCTTAAAATGGTCACCTTGTATCTGAAGACAAGCCTGCAGACATATTGTTATCGATCTGGTTATTTCTCATTCCTAGTGTTTCTCGAATTTGTTGGAAGCCTTGCTTTATTCTATATAATCTTCTCTTAAGTCACATTGTTTCGTGTATCACTTCACAACTAGTCAATTCTTACTAGTTATCAATTCTTACTCGTAAAGTGTATCGATAATAAATCTTGTAAAAGTATTTCACCAGAGCAGTCAATCGTTAACCAAGTTCCAGACCAAAGTAATTCATTCAGTTATGCACGATTCATATTAATTAAGAAACCACTTGTAGTCAAACAT
Organism: Calliopsis andreniformis; assembly: GCF_051401765.1. Lineage (NCBI taxonomy): Eukaryota > Metazoa > Arthropoda > Insecta > Hymenoptera > Andrenidae > Calliopsis > Calliopsis andreniformis. The sequence goes on from NC_135063.1 coordinate 7,061,424, forward strand.
CCCGAGTACTACGAAAGCTGGCACAGATACACTACCACCTTACAGTATCCTCTGAGAATAACAATTTCGGCGTTCGAGTCAGCTTCGAATTGATGGTTGGCCGATTTCCGCGCGGAGGGCGAACGCGAAAATCGCCAGGCAAGGGGATATGCTTTTGTCCGTCGATCACGCGCTGTCGGATTTGTTGTAATACCTCCGGGAAACTCGTAAATTAACAGCAGTCCCGACTTTCGAATGGTGTCACGCTCGCGCGGCAGTATAACGCCGGATAAACCGAAACGCTTTGACGGGGCACGACGCGAGGGGAGCTTGGAAAAAGGTTAACACGCGGGAAAACCGATTTCGGCGACGGATTTCGAGCGTGTCTGAAGCGTATTTTATAGGCACGAACTATTTTCTCGTTTTGTTTGTCGCCTTCCCTCGACGCTCTCTTTCCTCCGCCGATATTGTTTTTTAATATCCGCGCGAGAGGGTCGTCTTCGGACGGATTTAAATCGACAGACGAAAGCTCTTGGAGAATTATTGCCTATCATGTTTCAGCGGGGATTTTTCACGGTTTTCTTTTTCTTCCCTCTGCGTTCGCGACGTTCGTTTTTGTAGGTTTAGTTTAGCTTCAAACGTGGAGTTGTACAGGATGAGAAAGAGTGACAAAGCGAATATCGCAGGAGTGTATTTACCCATCTCTTTCTTGTGGAAGGGACATTTTTTTGGAGTATTGCTTCTTTGATATTTACTCGGTTTTTGTTGAGTGGAATAACGCGAGGCAGTCGTAGATTTTTAACTTGAATTTCTGGATAGAAATTTATTTAAGTTTTCTTAGAAATAATATTAATTTGAAAAAGAAATATTCAGTGAAGAATGCTCAGAATATTTTCCTATTATTAAGCCTCTTTATATTGTCTCAAAAACTAAAATGAAAATCATAACTTGAAATCGAGGAAGAGGAACAGTATCAGTATCATATCGCACAGTATCAGTGCTCCTCTAGATGGATAAGGAAATGAGCGACAGCAATTTAAAGAAAAATAATCGACATTTATTGCGAATGTATTAAGTTATCTTACATTCCGTTCGGAGCATTCGAACTCGCGAACGAGACACGGTTTCGCACGCTTTCTCTCTTTCTCTCTATCGATTACATTACAAATAAATATTCTCGCTTCCACGCTGATCGTGGCATTTCCCCGTCGCGTTAAAAGGATTCCAACGAGCTCCTTCGCATGTCTAATTCCACTTCCGTTCGAACGAAACGGGGTTTCCTTCCTTCTTCGTGCTCGAGGAAACGAAACGACCAGTGTTCGCCCTCTTTCTCTATACAGTTTTTAACGCTAAAACATGGCGACACGAATAAAATGTACAGAGGAGTTTTGTAAACGATAATACCTTTCAGTGATGAAAATATGAACGTGCAAACACGACTCATCCTTTCTCCCCTTCTGTAAACATGCATGTACATGGACAACTCGCGCGCACGCACACTCGTGAAAAGAACTCCGTATCAACGATCGTTAAATATAATTTATGTATGATTAACGCACACGATAAATAGCTTTTCTATTCGTTGCGAGACTCTATCGATTTAATACACATCTTTTTACTTCATACTTTTTTCTCGCCGATCTCTTTTATAGAAATATATTAACATTAATTTTGTTATCTTAATACTTCTCATTCCCGCGAAACAACCTTAGACTCTCTCGCTCGATCCATTTCCTTTAACTTAAGGAGAGATTTAATTTTGTAACGCTTCAACTCTGTAAGTAGTACGTGTCAGTAATAATATTTATGTAAAACAGTGTAACTGTAATTTGGGCTATTTCACGAAATGGAGGCTCTGATGACCAAACGTATTTATATTTTTCTATATTTACTTCAAATGTATCAAATATATCAAATATAGAAAAATTGTTACACAAATTACTGTGTATTTTTAAAGTGTAAATATTTATTTGGGTTAAATGCAATTCTATTAAATAAAACGTAATATCAGTAAAATAAGTCATAGTTCATTGTAGAGGATGTTCTCTTCTTCCATGATGTAAAATAGTCCTACTACTTGTTCACATTTTTATAATTTACTATTAACCACAAAAGTTGACACAAATATTACCACTGATGCGTAGCACTCTCGAACAACAAATAAAAGTAGAATTGAAACATCACAAACTTACAACTCCCCTTGAAGGTAATTTCACAGCGACACGACCCTCAACCCCCTTCCCTCAACTCGACAACCACTATGAAGTAACATTCATTCTTGATAAAATTATATCAACGAACAGCTATTATAATATTCGCAACATAATTCTCTCGACGATAAACTACACACATCGAAAACTTAATGTAATAATATAAATAATGATTCGCGTCTACGCATCCATTCGCTCGAGGACCTCCGACACATGAATCATGATGGCTGACAGAAGTCCACGAACGACTGGAAGATGATGAACGTGAATGCGTATGGATTCTCTTTTAACGCTCTCTCGTGTGATCTTAACGCTTTACTATGTACAGAACACGCTACGAATGATTAAATACGCGCCTGCGACAGAATGGGAATAAGTTGGCGACTTTGTGGAAACTTTTCGTCGTAGAACCACTTGCAACTTCCATACGGGTGCTGTAATTCAAGTTCCGAGGATCTATGAACGTAACTCGTGTGGACGTACCAACTTTTCACGAATTCAGGACTTTCAATGGCGCGTCGTTCTTCGACGAATATACTTGCATTATCCCATGGCTGTGTTCACCTGTATAGACTCTTCATACGTACAAGTGCAATTCGAGTAGCAGTTCGTCGTTTTGTTTCGTGTATTAATATGTTATGAGAACTTGAAATTTGGAAGGTTCATTTAATGGTAAATAATTAAATATGGTGTTGATTTTATATTTATAGAACTAATTTATAACCCCGTTATGGCTATATATATGTACTCTGAACGCTATTTCAAATACAGTCATTTAATAAATTGCATCCATATAGAGATATGTATAGCTTGTGTTTAATTAAATTGGCGATGCATTTGAGGCTGCGCGATCGCGATCAAAAACAATTATACTTATTTTTTTGAAGCTACCAAAGAAATAAGATTTACACGAGTGACTGTTTAGATCTATTGCATTCTTATTTTTTAAAGTGCATATTTTAATTTCTCGAAGTGCATCTCAACAAGAATGATCGTTTATTATATTATGTGTTCATATTTTTCCTCCGCAGTACATAAACGCCTACACTTTAAGGGTGCATCTTCATATAGAACGTAAATGGACAACAATTTTTTCTCTTGGTAAGTATACATAGTTTTAGTAAACGGACGTTATATCGCGATGAGAATTCCAGGTGCATTTTAAAAATAGAGTCCAGTCTCTCCGAGTGCATGTGCACACCTCTTGCAAGTGAACATCTACTTTATTACACCGACACGACCGTGCATTTTACACTTCACGGTGAGTGTTATACACTTCTCAAAACACGAACTGCTTTTTTGAAATAAATATAAATATGTCTCATAATTATTCGAACGATGATAAATTGCAATTCTTTATCCTGAATTATTTATGGAAATATTTAATTTTAACGAATAAATGTATCTTCTTCTCATTTTTATATAATAAAAACGTAGATTAAAGTAAAACTTATCGAAAGTTTTCTTAATTATTCCTGATTAAAGCTTCTGTATTATCAGATTTCACTTTACTTTTTGAATTAATACATGAAACAATAGAAAATAAAAAATAGGTAAACAATTTTACGATTTCAAATAATACTATTATATTGTGACCAGTATATCATTTCAAATTTGATCAATTTCTTACGTTTCCTGATGCATAGACTCATTCAAATGATTATAAGTAATACTACCACAATAAATAAATATCCCTTTTCAACTAAAAGATCCAATAATAATACCCATCTTCAGTCCTGTATCGTGCCTCAACCAGATCTTCACAATATCCATAATACTCTCAAAATTGTTCGCCAATCTATTCACCATCGCAGACGTTTCTAAATTACAAAATATCGATCGGAGACTTTCAACAGTCCTCATTTAGAGTCCCCGATCTTTGAGGCAACGCAAGCCTCATTTAATCGACGTATATTTACTATATACAATGTTAATAATTACCAGTCGAGTGTGTGATCATCCAGACTACAATAATAACGTAGGAGATGATGATATCAAAACTGTTACCAGCGGGATAACAAAAATCAATCGATACCTACAGTGACCAGTAATCATAAAAAGGAACGTTGAGTTAAAAAAGACGACGAAAACTGTAAAGTACCGAAATCCAGGGTACGAAAGCTTCCAGAAGCTTCTCCTTGGATCCAGGTACTTAATAATCTTCGCCCACAATCTGTACACGGTACAAAAATAATTAGAATAGCTGCGACCGTTTCCAACGCCAGACTCGAGGACCACCCTTTTGCTGTTCCGCCCGCCTGATCCTTTTCTCTGCTGCCTCACCACTAAAAATAATTTTCGACTAGAATTTATTCCTCTTTGTTCGCGATGATTATCGTTCTTGTTTCTTCCTCTAGGATAATATACTGTAAGTTTCTCTTTTTCGTTTGTGGTAGCATGGTCGAATTCATACGATAGCGAATGATAGATTTATTGGTGTTCATCAGAAGAATAATCCATGATCTTTGGCTATCGTGTTTTCCTTACGAAAATCGAGTATCTATGTTTCGCTATTATTGTGTCGCAACTGCTATCGTTTGTCGAAACTTCAACTCACAATCAGTGATTAATTAATACATCGAAGACCGTGTTAATTAGAGGATGCCCTCTTCGTAGAAGGAAATTAGGCATTTCGCGTATGCTGAACGTAAATCCACAAAAATTTCCACGCTACTGTAGTTTATAATGATTTTCTATGATGTTCAGACTGGTTACGATGGATGGATGTGATGAACGAGCATGCAAAAGAATATTTAATAATGATAATAATTTTTTTTTGAATCTTCGATACGATTCTTCTTTTTAGAAATTTAAAAGAAACTTAGATAGTTTATTAGAGATAGCAGTGGCTAATAAGATTATTAAAATTAAAAATAAATAGGTGTGGATATAATAAATTAAATGTTCATTTCATAGACTTAATTTCATAGGTCAAGACCGTGTCTCGACGAAATCCTTATTGTTAGTTAATGATTCAGCGTTCAAGAGTTGATGTTCTTTCACGATCGATATCCGTGAAGTACATTACTTAAACTAATGATTAAAGCTTGAGATTCTGCGCCATGGAAAATTTACTTCGTGATTTATTGCCTGTGTACGATTCTTTCCTACGAAGAATCGGATCGACAACTTAATTTGTTAATCATCGAATGTATCGCGAAATGTATGCTTGTTGTATACACTTACACGTTTTTTAATACTTTTTTTTTTAAGTAGATATTCTCATTCTCTGTTCTTCGAATAAAGGTATTTCATTCATAATGTGATGAATGATCTTGAGTGACTAATATCTTTTGTCCTCAGTATAATCGTTTCAGTGTTTCGACTATTATCGCTAACTTCTCTTGTCAGTTATTGAGTACGAAAAATTCGGTGGGGTTCACTATTAAACAGCTAACTAGTGACAATAGTATCAGAGAAATAGTGTCTTCATTTTTGTCCTTCTTTTTAATACTTCTAATTAACAATTACTATGTGCTTGTCAGGCAAGAATTTTATTTTCGAATTAGGAACGTTCTTAAGTAGCAATCGATAATAAATTGAGAGACGATTGACTAGCAAATTTCGAACAATAATTTAAAGAAAATAAATAAAGACACTAAATAAACCTTACGCGATTAAAGTGATTCATGAGGCAAATTGGTAATATTATCGAACGTGATCGTTCAGGCGAACGACAGAAAAGTAATAGAAGTCGACTTAGGACGACTTTATATTTCTCTGGAATAACGCAATGCGATTTCTAGAGGCAATTTATCAAAATTTCGCATAAAATGAATATATCTCAAACTTGATATAGAGTAGCATGGAAAAATAAACCTGTCACAGTTTCGGTTTTAAATTGCTTTCAATGAAAACTAGCAAATTATTAACTCACTAGTGCTACCAATCACGTATTACTGACTTTCTAAATTAACAGATGGAATAAATTTATATAATATGTACCTCAAAACTGAATTAAAGAAGAAATTGTAGTTATTTTAGAAATTCGATTATCACAGATAAAGAGGACTGAAAATTCCCTTCAACAATGAAAACGAATAATGAATTTCTAAAGGAGTTCTCAAATCTGAAAAAGAATCTCAAACATTTCCATTTCAAGAAATCATTTGCAGAGTAAAGTACAAAGTGTATCGCGTAGTTTCTCGTAGAAAGAGAATTCTAGTTCATGTTTCTTGATAGGGGATTCGCCTAACTCGCTCTACAGACAGTACAAAGATGAACAGGTTCCTGTTTCACGATCCCTCTGCAGGACTTTGAAATCGACTTCCCTATTGACTCAACAGATCAACAATAGTGACGCATCAAAGGTAACGATCTATTTGTCACACGCTGCAAGATACGTTGCCAGGTTTATCACATGATGGAAGTGTGCATAAATTACGCACACTAGGTACACTTGTGTCGTGTTGAGAGAATGTCGCACGGTGGATCTCCAATTTGTATGCTGTCTCTACGTCCAGTACTTCGAAAACAGTTGCATGAGAATTAAAATTTTAATTTCTACGCGCAATGCAGTTGCACTTTACAAGTGCAATGCTCTGTTTAAAAAATATGTTACTGAAAACTCCTTTAGTTTCGAGATAAAGTCTTTTCATAATTCTACTAACAGAAATATTAGAATAGACTAATAAAAAATTGTTTCTCGTTATCATCGTATTCTGTCGCCAACAAAATATGATAAAAACTATAATCCACTCACGTAATCTAATACACTTGATAGCAGTAGTATACATTTGGTAGCACTAATAATTTTATCTACTCAATTTTCATTTTTATTATTACTACTCAAAGACGGTTAAAGCATCTGTTCTGTCACCTTCAATCAACATGACAGGTTATTTCTAGCAGTGAAAGAATATCGCGTTAGAACAACAAAAAGGAAAATATAGTTACTTCAGAGATAGAAGATTACCGCTTGATAGACGACGATATTTCCTCCTGCCACGAACAGATCACGTTCTCCGTTAAGATAGGAACGACACGTAGCAAAAGGGCAGAATTTCTCCTTCTTTTGCCAGTGATTTTTCTGTGAGCGTAACACGTGTCGTGCGAAAGTGATTTTTCTCGACTCGCGTGCTGCTTGCTATTTAGAGCGCGTTTGGGGCCGAAGTAGAAACAGTACGTGCGCGAAAATCACACCTCGTTGAAGCAGCTGACATCCGATCTATTGCTTTCCCTTCCTCCACTGTCTACTTCCGCCTCGTCCTTTGTTTGAGACTTTCGACGATCATTCTCGAGAATATTTTAGAAAGCGATATTTCTCGTCAAAAATATTTAATTCGAGTTAGGATTCTCGTTTCCCTTCGTCCTGGTTCATTTCTCGAATACCATAAATACGAAACATGAAACATAGTCGTACATCGCATTGTTTATTTATTCCTGCAATCTTCTCTCAGCGTTTGAATTCTTTATTCAATAACGAGTGTTTCGTCGGCCAAATATCTGCAACTTCGAACAACAAATTTCCTCGGTTTCCTTTTGTTATGCTCTTCCTCAGAACGTAACAGCCACTCTCATTCCTCCCCTTCGAACTGCAACACTCGTTATCGTTCAACCGAGCAACCTTATCGCAGCAAGTAACAATATTCATTCGAAGCTCAGAATCGGCTTCTTTCTTTTCGAATACCATTAACGACGTTTCTGCTACTTTCCCTTGACATTCCATCATTCTTTCACTGCTGCTGCTAAATGGCCTCGAGAAGAAAAATGGGCCACGTCCGCGCCAGTGGCTCGTTAGTCGGTGAATGTTCGAGTGGCATCTTTTGAAATCCATTAATGGAGGAACTTGTACGTATTGTTAAGATACTTCTGCGAAGAATCCAGAAAGTCCTGTCGAGGTAGTCGCAGGCTCATCAGACCGCGCCTGAGACCTCGGATTCCCTTCGACGAAACTTCCATCGAATCACCACACTGGAAGTAATTCCTTTTCAGCGTGGGAATCGACTTCTCGAAAGCTCGACCCGTTATCTTCGCCCCTTGCAGCGATAGCCTCTGCACGTACCGGAAGTCCACTGTCCTCCTCCTGTCAGCCTGACCGCCTGGCGTCCTTCTTCTCGTTTCTACTTCGCTTGCGACGCACGATGCACTCTCCCCTGGAGCGCATAGGGAATAGGGTTCCATTCGATTCTAGCCTTCACGGTGCCTTCGCAGTGAAAGGTAAAGTCGAGGACACAGGGAAGCACACAGTGATGTTGACAATCTGTTTTCTTGTTACTGGCTTGAGAAGTAAGATGAAGGACTGGAAGCTCTTCTTCTTGAGAACGTGTGCCTCTCTTTAAATAGAGGAATCTCTACTTCTGTTATCTGTTTCTAGATCAAGTGCTGCATACTCGGTCCTTAGTCCCTGCAGATTAATATGAATCCCTGGTGCCTTGTCTGGTAACACCAGTAGGAAAGATCGGGGAATTTGGGTCACACTGAAGGAGTCAATTTTTTTAAAGACGAAGGGATGATCCAGGGATTCTGTACTCTTAGAAGGATCCCAGGGTTCTGTGTTTGGTATCTTTTTGAAAATTAGATACCGTAATTCCAGTAAATCCTAGCTATTGTTTGTCTTGGATTCTTGCTGTCTGGTCTTGAAATTGCATGAGAGCAATAAAAGGAACGAGGAATCAAGTAGATCTGGCTCCTAAAGAATAGGAGAAGTTTCCAAGAGTTTCGGGGATTCGGAACGACTATTGTGATCTTGAAGACGAGTAGTCCCGTTAGCAGCCCCCAGGAGCTTAAATTTCAGCAAGGGAACATTTCCCAGGAAACAGTCTGCGGGTATATCTCCATGGGAATAGTTTTGCACGCGATTGTAGGCTATCAGTTCCTTGTCAGCGCCGCCCACCACCCCTCGATTATCCTACCCCGAACGTGTTCACTCGAAGACTGCATAAGCGATCAAGGAACCGAAAGGGTCGGAGCGTGCTGCATCGGAAACAGTTCCCCATCGCCTTCTCATATTTCACGTTCGCCGCCGTGTCGAGGCGTAACATATCGTTTCGAGCCGAACGAGGGTAAGAAATTCATCTCAGCGTGATCGTCGATCCACGTCCAGCAGTCTATTTCGAGGCCTGCCCTAACTAACTCAATGGCCTTCGGCCAAGAGGACAGACAAAACGAATTCCCTTCGCGTTTTCCATCAGCCTCGCCTTTTCTCCTTCGCAATTCCGAATCTCTTTCAGAAACTCCGAGTCTTGCCTCTCCATACGAGTTACGCGATTCCAGGAAACGTGTCTTACCTCCTTGGCCCTCCCTTTCAGTGCCCGACACTTCGCTTCGTTTCTCGAGCATTTGTCCGTTGCTGCAGGGAAAACTCGCTGCGAGGACTCCACTTTGCTAGGATGATAAGATGGAGTATTTCTTGCGGCGATACAAGTTTCGTTTGGCGAAGTTTGGCAGTGCTTGTGACAGTATAGCGATTGTGGTTTTCAATCACTTTTTGGTATTTGTTTATTTGGTGTTAAGTGTCTTTCACTTTTTGGAGATTGCAATATGAAGAATACGTGATACACATTGTGGTATAAAAGTTTTTGTAATAATAGGGAGACTTTATGATTTTTTAGAGAAGTTTGAAATACACTTGTTCCCCTTTTCTATGTTTCCTCTTTTATTCTTGTGTTGTCTGCAAGTGACTCATTGATTCAATTATGGGCCATAAACACTGTAATGTATTTCGATTTAGAAGTCTTCACTTTGAATTTGTTTTCATGTTTTTTATCCATTTTTGAACGTTTAGATCGTCGATGACCAAAATTGGAAAAAAGGTAAGAAGTCTCTATATTTGTAACATATTCACAGATCCATTTAGACAACATAGAAGTAGTCTAATTTGGAATTTTCAATTCAATAGAGATCGAAATCAGGCTCCGATGACAGAACCATCTCACCCAAATCTCGAACGATGACACATTCTCGAAGAATGTCCCCAGACAACTCTGATCGACCTCCAAAGAATAAGAATCGGCATTTTCATCCTCTTTTCGAAGATAAAACTTTCCCTCCATCCGCAAGTCGCTTGAATCTCCGAGACAGACAGCGCATGAATCGATAACGTAATTTTGCGTCACCTCAAGAAAGGAAGACTCAGCTTCTCGAGGTACTCTTGCCTTCCCATAGATTCACTCCCTCTCTCTTCTTGAGATTTTCTATTGAAACCCTCCTTTCGTTGAGAATTTCATCTTCTTCGCGAATCTTATGTGAGAAAATAAATCAGGCTGTTGACGTGTGTTCCTTCCACACTTTGTAGGTCACAGTTTCTTTCTAGCTCAACACTTGGACATGAACTCCAACATCGGACATGCCTAGAATATCTTCTTCCCCTACACTGAAGAAACCGCCTTTGGATTTACCATCTGGGGATTATTTCAACCACTATTCATGGCCTCCCATGTACATCCTGATTTACACGAAACTCCCTTCCCAGACTGCAGCTTAATAACACGATCTTCCACGCTTCCCTTCCGCAGGCGTTGAACACTTCAATAAAAGAATTACTCGGTAAATAAAAGATGAACGCAACGAAAGTACGGCACGTCGTCTTCACCGCCGATGACAATTCATCACACTCTTCTTATCACCGATGTTCGAGTTCCTCAACGTCTTCCTGCGACCATAACTCGATCCCAGGATAGATCGGGACCGATCCAAGCATCGAATCGCGGCGAACACTTCAACAGACACGTTCACCCTCCGACACGTGTCTCCTCATCGCTTGATTAAAATCGCTGCGGCGCTTGGAACCACGTTCCCTCCCTTGGTCTCCCTCGAGTCGAGAGTTTCGCGTCAAGGAGAAACACTTGCTGCACGAGTGCAGGCCGGAAGTTACGTACAGGGAGGCACGTGAGGAACTTTCCTCTCTCTTCAGATAGTGTCGTTGCTCTGGTCGTTCCCTTCCCTTGTTTCATCTCGCCTCAACTCTCCTCTCTAATTCTTTCTCCTTCTCAACCCCCTCTCCTCCGCCATTGTCGATACTCGAGGTGTCAGCTCGCCCGTCGCGTGCCTCTTTCAGTTGGACTCCTTGGCTTGTTCTGTCTCCCGTAGAAAATAAGAAAATACTCTGGCGAATCTGAAGCGGAAAACGAACGGAGGGTCCCCGGGTTTCAGCATGGCGCTCGTGGTGCACGGAAATCGTCCCCTCTTTCCGGCTACGAGTGCTGCTTAACCACTTACGTGAAGTACCTTGCGAGGAGCACCAGCGCCAATGGCACTATTGTTTGCGCCCTGAAGACGCTCGCGTCGCTGCCGATGCCGCACACCTCGTTGGTGAAGGGCGCGCAGGACATCTGGAATATCAAACCATCACATGTTGGCCAGGTTAATTGCGACGTCTGATTGGGACACGGTTTGGGACGTTTGGCACACGAGGATGGTTAGATTTTTAGGTGATTGAAGGAGTTAGAATTGGAACGATGCAAGATATTTTGTATATTTTATATCAAGTTTTCTATAAGTAATGACCTTAGATAGCACACATCTTCAAGACGTCTGTTTTACGTCTGGAGGTCTTACAACATCATTTGGACGTCTTTAAAATATCCGACAGTGTAGGTCTTGAAGACTTTTTACAAATTTGCTTCTGTATTTCATTTCAAATACGTCATTACTTATATGAAAATCTGATAAAAGGATTTACTATATACAGTGATGAAAGCAGAGCTGAAAACTATTGGATGGATTATACATATGACAGGAATATTTCTTGAGACTAGCAACGTGGCAAATTAGAAATCAGAAGATAATAAATGAGTATATTAAACAGAATAAATTGGAATATCTCAAAGACTGATAAATGCATAACTGATAAATGCATAATGATATGAGTTTTTATAAATTATAATTAACTGATACCTATGTGCTTCTACTATATAGTAGAATGAAAAGTCATTTCCTGATTTCTGCATTTACAAATTCACACGAGTTCGAAGTAAGCATAAAGCAATGAACTATACATATAGCACAGTAGACTGATGCAGTCAATTTGCATTCATTATACAGGTTTAAATAAAATCGAACAAGAACAGTACTCAACTTCTACGAGGCTTGATCTTTCATATAATTTAGTATAATCTAATTACTGTCAGTGCATATCAAGGTAGCAAAAAATATATTTCTATTTTTTCCTTACACTGAAAAGACTCCTCAACCCTACTAAACAGTATATAAAGTATACATATGTCTAAATATTATAAGTTCCAGTTCTCCATTTCTACCACACACCTTCCATCCCCTATACTAAATATTGCAACGTTAACAGCACTCTTCGACCATAAAAATGGTAGAAAAAGAGTATGATTCAAAGTCCCGACTCGCAGAAGTTGAATAAAATATTTTCCCACGATTTTAATTTCACATGGAGAGTCGGGGAAGGCGTCGTTGGTACAGTGAATTAGAAAATTCTCCTTAAAATTTGATCACCAACGAACTGCAGCTTCTTCGCCAAGAATGTAACCTCGCAACGAGATACGTACTTATGTATCTTACAATGCAGCTCGAGCTACCCAGATCCATATTTTAAGGAACTCCAGAAACGCTGTAAAGCGCTGAGGGGACCGGGACCGTATCTCGTTGCGGTAACAGTCTCTTCCCAAGCGGTAGCGGCAAATATTTACCTTCAAAAGCGAGGTCGACATTCTGTCAAGGAACTCCTTTATAAATTGAGCTGTGTCATCGCCACAGTGCCGACGGATCCTATGATGGGAACACTCCAGGTACTCCTTGAAGCCGCTGCAACAGACACATTTCAACGTTTCTCATTACTATCGATAATCGATCACTTTTCCTGCTTTATTCCGACATTTCCGCGAACCACTCCTCTGTTTATAATTATTTTTCTTTCCTTTCTCCATTTATTTTCCGACATTGCTGTATTTGATGTTTAATGCGTGCTTGGACCCTGATTGAAGGTTATTAATTATTCTTCGTACTGCCCTTTCAATGTAATAATTTCATAGATGTATAGGCAAATAGGAGGTCGAGATAATACTTGATTGGAAAATAATAAATTTAATGACAAATTTTAGTAAGAAATATTAATAACGAATTCTAACAATAATGCGTGTTTAATTTATTATTCTGGAAATTGATTTAGTTCTCAATCTTTTAAATATTATCCGTGGTTTTTTACAAATTGGGGTACAACTTTTTACGTAACATTCAGTGATTAGTAATTCTTGTTAATTTATGAGTAAGTCCATTGGCATATATAGACCAAAGATATGGTAAAAGATCAATAATTGAATAAAATATAAAGCGAAATAAGTCTATAAAAATGATGGTGTCAAATGCAATATCACAATACAATAAGAATAAAAAATATCTGAAGGATAAAATGAAATGATGTGATATAAAGTGTGAATAGCTACTAGAAATAGAAGAACGAAGAAAAGAAGTAAGTGGAGTATGTGTAATAAAATTTTGACGACATATGTGCATCAGAAAGTCTCGAATATCAGAAATAAAAATTTTAGCGAAAAACATTAGAAAAAGACAATATTGCAGCACACATGAAACATATACATAACACAATTTTCTAAATTATAATTTGATATGCCTTAACGAAAAGCCTGAATTAAAAGCTCCCTTCATTTAAACTTGTTCGATATCTGACACGTGTCTCGTTCCTCGCTCGCCGAAGCAAAATGAATCTTTTTGCAACTGGAGACTGCGATTTCGTATTACAACCGAAAGTATCTCATCTAGAATATTATTCGCGGAACGACGCCACTTCGACAGACACATGTATATCTGGCTTTTAATTAAATGTATTTGCCCGACTTCGTCCTGATCCGTGAAACCACTTTTTTCATTCCACTGGCACTCATTGTAATGGGCTTTGCACAAGGGAACTTCAACTGAAATCGTGCAAAGTCTCTCTTTGCACGAAAAAGATTAATTCTCGGAAAAATATCTAATAATTCTCTTTTTACCTTCTTCTTTCGACTATTTCTGTTATAGAAGTGCCTACACAGAATTTGAATAACTGTGGCTCGCTTAATTAAGACCGTCTTTCAATTTTTAATATTCAAATGCCCATGGATTTTTCTTACAGACAGAGTCATCAAATCTGACTATAGAAAGCTGAACGCTTTTCAGAACTAAAGGTATTTAGAGAAGATAAATAAACATTTTGTTAAGCCACTGAAAATCGAAAAAATCTTTTTATCTAAACAAACTATGAATCTTTGAAAGTTCGAAACTGACATGAGCTTACAAGATAGAAAGCAGACTGATTTGAAGATGGATTTACACGTTGTTGGTATAATACATCAGGTGTCCGCGGTGCCATAAATCGACGTCACAATAAGACAAGCCTGTAATGCCGTCTTCTCTTGGAATAAAACTTCCCATCAGGGTTCGCGTATACGAGGCATTTATCAAAGTGTAGCAGATTGAACGAGACAAGTACTATTGTGTAAAGTCGCGACATTTGAACAACAGCGAGTCGAACGAAATTTCTTTGAATATTCTACATATAATATTTTCAAAGCTATCAATTATAGAAATTATTAGATTCGTGGTTAAATTAATTAGCTATTTAATATAATTTGATTATCTAGATTTGGGTTCCCTTTAAATAAGTCTATCTCTTAATGAAAATAGATTTCATTAGAACGAAGCCAATTATTTATATTATATATAATACTATTTTTATTATTATTATGTATAATAATTATATATAATATTATATAATATATAATAATTTCACTTTTCTATGTTAATTACTGTTACTGTTATATTCATATCTAATTTATAATACGTATATGTAATCAATATTTTATGTTTGTCATTGCATTACTGTACAAGTTATTAATGTACTATTATTACTGCATAATGTATATTCTTAGGTAAATATTTCATTATTTTTCTTAGTGAACGTTTAATAATCTGCGAATTACTACGTAAATATTTACTGTTAACTATTACTTAAAAAACAGATGTTATTTATTCGTACGATGCAACCATCAAACCTCGATGTTTTAAAACACAACCTCGTCAGCAATATTCGAAAAAACGTAAAACGTTAAAAACTGCTTCACCGCATTTACCGACAATATAAAAAGTATCCGACTTTTTCGTTCGAACGGGGCAGCAACAAAATTTGATCCCGATCTCGAGACTCCATAAAATATAAAATTCTTTTGCCGTCCATAACAATATACAGCGCCACGAAATAAAAGAAAGAAAGTAAAGCATTTTTATGGGTGGCGACTTAAAAACTCGACGAAGGAAACGATGGAGGATCATAAACATTGATGTCGAGAATCAATACGCGAGAAGGGGGAGGAAAAATAAAGAAATAATAATAGAAACGCATTTGCGATTGTCCTTTTCTGTGGATCTTCCCTTTCTATTTTGCTACGAACTCCCATGTAAACACGAAAAGAGGGAAGAGGCTTTTCACGATCCCACCCTCCAGATAGAACGTAATGTCATTAGCTTATCTCCGCCACGGTCTGTTGCAGCTTTTGAAATTGTGCATTGCTCGCTGGAAAAAGGAGAAAGGGACTCGGGAATGTGAAGCACAACGAGGAGGAAAAGATAGAGAATGGGAATGGAGAAAGGGAAGATGAGGATGAAGGGCATGAAGAGAAAAGGTAAGAGGGAGGAGTTAAAGTGGGGAAGAAAAAATACAGAATGGGTAAAAAGAGCAGCATTTCGAAACAAAAGAAAGAAGATAATAGCGAATGAAGGAGGGCATATATTGTACCGAAGAAATGGAAAAAATAGAAAGGGTAGAAGGATAGACGGAGAAAAACAAAAAAAAAGGAAGTTCATAGCACAATTGGGAAGTTAAAGATTACACAGTAGAAAAGAAATGGAAATAGTGAAAAAAGAAAACGAAAGATAGTCATAATACACAAGTCCTGAGGGTGATAAAAAAGGAAGAAACGGTAGAACTACGTGAAAGGAAAGAGAAAAGGGTGCACTGAATGAAACAGAGGGAAAAGTAAAATAATAAGTAGAGTAAGGATAAAAAGTATGAGTGACAAAAAGTGAAACAGAAAGGTAGAACACAAGAGCAAAAGAGAATACAGAGAAAATCGAGAGAAAAAATGACACGATAAAGAACAAAATATTTATCATAAGACAAAAAGAGACCCACGAAGAAAGAAAAAAAAGTGGAAAATATGACACTGAGGAATTGTGTAAAGGAGAAATCGGAAGAGGATGCAATTACATAAATAAGAAAATAAAGTCACGGATGAAGCACAAAAGTGCAGACGCGAGTGACACGCAAAGCGACAAAAGAGAGCGAAACAAAAGAGGAAAAAATGTGTGGGTAGAAGAGGAAGAAACGCGGAAAAACGACGAAGATGAGAAAAAGTCAACACTGAGAGTAAAGGGTAGGAAAGAGAAAGTGAGTGAAGGGAAAGCGATAAAGGCTAAGTATGTGAGAAGAGGAAAAAAGGTTTCAAACACATCCTCTGCGTATGAATACGTTTCTTTAACACTCTTATCGCGTAAATTCAATTGCACCCTCCAGCTGCACACGCTCGTTTTTACATTAAATCTTTATGCACGTCCTATGAACGTTTAATGCGCTTAATGGAATGACTTATCCAAAGAATGCACTTTCAAGCCACCGCACGGTACATTTTCAACCTTTAATTCATACCACGATAAAAAAGTGCAGGGACGCGTTAAGACTATGCTCACGAAATTCCTGCTTTAATCAAGCTGCCCTGCGTTGCTCATCTATAATTAGTGATATGACAAATTAGTGACCGACTTATCCAATCATTTCAGGGTAAGGGGTGCTGGTAACAATTATTGACACTGTTTCAGGCTTCTCTCTTTCTGTATTTAGTATATACATAGTAGACATTCGACTCTAGTTTGTTAATTTCTTCTGATCAAAGCAACGAATTGAATTAAAAGTCTATGTAAAAGAGGATCCACTGTGCACGTAGAAAATGCATGGTGCAAAGAATGAAATTTAATCGGCGGATGCAGTCGAGACATCAACAAAAGTCAAGGCTACGGGCATGTGTACATGCAAGCTTATTCAAGTACATATTCTCTGTCGATCCATTAATATTAATTATGATATGCATATAATAGTAACCTGTATCTGGAGCGCAAGGAAAAAACCGTGTCGTGGTAAGGAGACAGGAAACGTTCTGATGCACGGAAATCAAATTATTAAGAAACTTCAAGAAAATAAATAGAAATTCATTTTTATCATTTCTCTTAAACATGAAAAATTTCAGTTTCAAATTATTTTCTATCTTTAATCATTTAATTCGCGAAATTCTTCAATTTCTATATTCCGTACGAACAAAAATATTTCACGTCGAAATGCGTTTAATATTGAAAATATGTCATGCATGAAAATTCCATGTCACATGTTTGTTATTCCAACAAGAGAATAAAGAGCATACAAGTTTAAAACAACATCACCTACATAGTTCATTGAACATTAAACAATAACAGATACTACTATAAAAAAAAAAAATTGCAATTTTCATTTGTCCCTCAGAAAATTCCAGTTCGGGTATGAATAAATAGTGAGGTTCAAAAATTTGGTACGGCTGAACATGCAATCGCAATCTTTCAACTTCGAAGACAGATATAAAAAAAGCAGGAAGAAACACGTGCCATAAAATTTGTAATAATTATTATTTTTCAGTTATTCTATCTGATTTTAAATAAGTATATCGTAATTATACTTGAAGAATATTTTTATTTCAAATAATGACTTATTCAAATTTAAGACTCGTTCCTAAGTAATGAACCAGCAGGAAATTATTCTTGCTTAACAGATTGAAAACAGAGTTTAAGAATATCGAATTTTTTCACTCACCAGCAAAGAGATTTCAGAGATTCGTTCAGGCTCAGCGTGTGGTTCCTTCTTTCAAGCTCCTGGGTTGTTCTCTGGTATTTCTTGCTGCAGAGCTCGTACTCGGGCTGTACTTTCTGTATGCAAGGCGCGTGTTTCAGGAATTCTGTAAACAGAAAAAGGAACAAGTGTATGAAATTAGTGCGGCAAGACCATAATGTTAAAAGAAAAGAAATCGTAGCATACTTCGTGTAATACCCAAGAACTTTGCTACTACAAGATCCAGCAGTTAAATAAATTACTATAAGAGAACGAACAAATCGTCTCAAGCTTTCTCCTCAAATTTTGCCCTTAGGACTGAAAAGCCACTTCTAATTGGCCACTCACTTTACTGACAATAACGACTTAATGAACGACAGATTTAAGGGTTCGAGTTTAATGGTACCTAATGTCCAAATATATTCAAGACCAAAATGTCTCTAGTACAAAGTACAAAAGCTCGTCCCAATTCTTGGTGGAGTTAGTGGAGTTGGGATCAACACTAGTTCTCATGCTCAAATGAGCTCTGCTAAAGTTCTTGTACTAGAGAGTTCTGCATGCTTTCTTACAAGGCCCTACTTAGTCCTAATCTTAGCACTGGCACTGGCGTTAAACCTTCACTAAACAACCATCCCCTTTAGATGTTCTCGAATATTTGCAAACCTAAGTGGAACCCACAGAAATTCTTAGAAGTGCTTCTCAAATTTTGTAATACAACCAAATATCCCCTATATCCGATAAATAATATTTTACAAGATTTTAAGAACACCTTTGTAATTTAATTATCCACATCCACAAATCTTCGTAAAAAAAAGAAAATAAATAAAATTCCTCCACAATTGAAATACATGAACTTGAAAGTCTTCTACAAATAAAAAATTCATAAGTCATTATAAGTGCATAACTGACATAAAAGACAATCGTAGTCACTTTTTCAAATCAAAAGTTTGTTAACCTGCCTGTCCCACAAAATCTAATGAATCTACGACTGTCCTCGCAATTACAGTCGCGCGTTCCATAATGGCTCAGTACAAAATTAACGAGGGATCGTGTCGTCAATGGACGCACCATTCACCGATAAATTATTCACTGATCAGCGCGTCACAGTTGTGTCACGCATTGTCCATCAACACGTCGACCGAAACCTTAAGCAAAAGCAATAACGTTAATAACAGGGACAGACGTTGAAGGTAAATCGAGCAGTCCATCCTTCCTCGAGTCGATTATCAATATTGACGATCGCTTCTCTCGTTTCGCCTTCTTTGGACCACGTCGATCTTCGACGCCCAGTGATGGGCCAGAAAATGAAAGAATTAACTCGCGGTATCGCGAAGGTGCTCGCGGCTGGAACAAGCAAACTCGTTGGACCACGCTCGATATCGATAATCGAGCTCATTACCACTCGCGTGGCCTGGTATCGCTTTTAACGAGGCGCTAATCGCGTAACCGATTTCGAGATATCGGCCAGCTGGATCGATAGTCGGCCAGTGCACCGTGGACCAATGCGACTCGATGATCGCCCTGCTCAATAATACAGCCTGCATCCCCAGGGGGTTGAAACGATATTTAGTGGGACCCAATTCGTGCGCTTGAACTTGTTTTCTTCTTATTGTTTTGCGCAACGAATCGCTGCGGTTGCTGGCTGGATTATTTGAAAATATCGCGAGGAAATATAGATATTTATGGGTAGAGAACAAGTTGAATAAACAAAATCCTGGTGACTGGGGGAATTTAACGTGGGAGAATAATTAAATGAGGCATTGAGAGCGTGTTTAATTGTTTCTGGAGAATGGGAGCAGCGAATAGAGGAAATATTTTCTAATAATGGAAATGGTGAATTCTAAATTTGTTACTAGGTTTTTTAAAATGGTAGTAGATTATTATTATACTTTATAATACTCGATAAGTCATAATGACAAGAAAGGTTCATCAGAACGTCTGATATATAACACTAGAAATGTTTTCGCTGAGAAAGAGAAACCTTCAGACTCACTGGTTTAAACTGATCATCAATTATGTATACATTCAAAGACACTACTCAAAGTTAGAAACGAGATTCTCTCTGTAAGTGAGATTGTTACGCCTTTGAAGTCAAGTCAGTTACAACACACAACTGAATTTGTAGTAAAAGTACTCTGTACTGAAGTACATAGCAGTTTCTTCCCTTTTTGTGCATATTTAATCAAAGCATCAAGATCGAAGACTTTTCTTCTCCAAAGAATCTACTAATTAAATCGAGCACACAATATTACTACCACTTAAAAAAATCTACGTCAAGTATTTCGTACAAAGGGGATGAAATTTATTAACGTTGTCGCGCAGAAACTTGAATTAACCTACGAAGGTAAACACAGAGGCACATTTTGCGTGTATAAATACGCGTTCTCGTAAATATTCGCGAATTTAGCTGAATCTAAGTGTAATTGAGCAAACAAATAAACATTGCACGCGGGGGCGGGCTATGTACAGTTTTCCAGGATGCAGAACAGCGGCGTCGAATTTAAAACGACAGAATTGGGGAAGGAAACGAACTGGAATGAAAATATGAAATTTCACAAAGTGTGACAAATTCGTGCAAAATTCAAGGCAAATTGTTTCGCTGGGAGGTATTACAATTTCCCAATTGCAACGAATTTCGTGATACGTCTGCAATCCAGCGCATAATCTGCTTCGGCTAAATCCATCGGACATTAGACTCAATAATGCATTCAGCACTCTCGAGATTATAGGTGTATCGACAGTAGCTACCTCTGCTATTCAAGGATGAACTATAATTCCCCTCACTCCTATGTACGCTGATTATTTGCGCGAGTAATTACAATTGTAGGTGATATTATAATAGAAAATCAAATAGCTCTTATGAATCACGGGGTGAGTAGAATATAAAAATTAAGATAATAGTAATGCAAAGAAATTGTTAAGTTGAAATGAACTGTAAATGACAAATTTGTGAAACAAATTGAATAAAAGACTGCTTATTCACTTTTCTGTTATTTGTACTCATAAATTTATTGCTCATAAATTACGAAGGAAAATTGTGCTACTTCCTCATTTATTTTAATTGAAATTTTACTGTAGGCATTACAGTAGGTAGTACTGAAAAGAAAAATATAACCACTCCTGGAATATGTACTATCGATACAAGCGTCTGCTGATTTCAGATTTTCATAAAATTATATTAGATTTGTATTCTTGCAATAGTACGTATTCCAAACTTCAACAGCTTCAAATTATTTGTAAACTAAAACAAGACGCACTTCGTATAGTTCTGTTTCTGCCATTTGTCAAGGTACACGTTACTGTCTCGATTTTCGAGGATAATCCAACTAAGATTCGGGGATTTATTGAAAGACCGACGCTGACGGGCGAAGGTGAGCCACGAGGTAGATATTCGGCTCAATAATGCAATTCGGCACTCTTGAGATTACACGAATATCGCGGCTGTTTCTGTCCCCAGATACATTCAAGAGGCGTTCCCCAGCTATCTGAATGGAAACCACGAATATCCAACCACCGTTCGAATTATTAGCAGCTCGCGTGAATTCCGATAAAAATACTTGAATTCGGATTCCAGGATCAAGAGGATGTCCCTCTGCTTCGAGAAAATCTTGCGTTTATAACGAACTCTCTGCCAAGTTAAGATTAATCTCGATCAAATCGAGGAGACGATTGGCGACGAACCATATAAACGAAATTCCTTATTCTAACAAGAGCAAATGTAATAAATTGATCGGAGATAGTACAAGATCTCAACTACTCGTTAATGCATTGGTCGTTTGAGCGTGAAATATCTGGTCATCGGGGATAAATCGAATTTATAGAATTTGTTCTTCTCGAGGCAAGTAAAGATATGTGGATTAAGCATGAGACGATGAATACATTGAAACTCTTAAATTCTTTAGAGTTGAGCAATATTGTAACATTAGAGATTTCTAAATTTTGAAATTTTGAAATTTTCAAGCTTTGAATGTTTGAAATTTTCAAACTTTGAAATTTTGAAATTTTTAGATCTTCAGATTTTTAGATTTTCAAATTTTCAAATTTTCAAATTTTATATTTTCAAATCTTTCTATTCTTCTCTAATTTACTCTGTAGATAACCAGTTTACTTGTAATAACCTCACTAGTTCTAAATTGACTATCAAGGAAAGTTTCATTCAGCTAACCTCCACCCTCAACTACCTTCTAACAACCTTAAAATACAAAACAGAGTGTAAAACTTACCATCCTGATAAGGGCCATCATGACAGAGCTCTATAACCACCTTGTTAGTACCAACGTACATAGAGTTGAATTCCTCCCGTTGTTTTTCTTGCATGCAGTCAAATGTGAACGCCTGGATGCACTTCATGCTGGTCTCCAATTCGCTGCAAGAACGAGAAAGAATCCTTGATGCAGGCATGAAAGCATAATGGTAATTAGGATCTGGAATTGCACGAGTGTCTTCAACGACGAAACTTCGTGGATTTAGTTTAGTTTAGTAAGTAACGAGGGAATGGAGGACCCACTTCGCTGAATCTATTTTCAACGAGGACCAAAGATACACATTGCTCCACGCGACGAAGGAACGTTTCGACTAGAGCTCCCTCATCATCCCCCAGAAAAGAATATTTTGTAATGGGCTCGCGAGACTTTCCTACTTTCCGCGACAGTTAATTGCAGCAACTACGTTCATGACCAAGAACTCCCCTAATTCACGGATCAGACGATGTGGAATCGGGAAGAACGTGGAGTTTAAAGAAATTTCTTTTTTAAATTAAAATATCGAGGGCATACCACTTCCGTGAATTATAATTACATTTTTCTGTTCAATTGAAATTTGAAATTTTAATGGGAAACTCTGTGATTATAGACCATGCTTGGGCCGCCTTTTATTCGTAACGCCACTCGTAAAATGGTTACGTAAATTCAACACGCGAAACAATGCAGACGATAATCCAATAAAAGTGAATTGAAAGGTTCCAACGTGGAAGTTTTACGATCCGCTGCGTTATGGTTCATCATTAAAACTGTGAATAATTTTTCTGGCAAAGGGAACGTATCTAAAATCTACATTCAATTTAATCGTAAAATACTGCATTTACGTATACTATGTAAGAAGATTTATGGAGTTTCTAGAACGATATTTAATAGAACTTTAATACTAAGAGTAGGTACTTTCTTTATTTAAATAATATCCAATACGTTTAATAAATGATACTCAAGTTCCCTTTTTAAAAGGGAAAAGTTTCTTAGAAGATCTTAGGGATCGTCGTCCCTAGAGGATTTTGACGCCTCTTTAACTGCTCGGGAGACGTGAATAACAAAGGTTGTGAGAAACTTGCGCGAAACTTTTGTCACCTATCCTCTGAGCTTTTAAGAAATTGCGTATTCAGGACTGCATTGCTTCGAATAGAGTGAATTCAATTCACGTCGCCTTCAAGTTTGAAAAAAGAAGAGTGTAGACCTTAAACAATGTCTGTCTACGCTGGTACAAATAGATTTATTTAATAGATTCACTCAATCGCATAATTTTGCATTGGTGTGTTAACCCACAAATAATTAGCTTCAATTTAATTAAAATAACCTATTCTGGTAATCCCCCTAATATAATTACTAATATTATCCATTAAAATAATTGTTTAGATACAAGGATAGTAGATTACAAGTAAAATATAACCCAGTTTGTTTAAAACACGAGAATTCATTAATTATCTATAATTACCTGCAACTAATTAACAATATTCGTTTATTTGAGCTTTCTAGTGCAAAGAATAATATTAAAGAATTAAATTACACTAAAAATTACACATAGAAATAAAATTGTTCGATAAGACAATTCGTAAAAGTAATTTTAAAAGCTTCACGAATTTAAACAATTGTTTTTTAAGCATTCATCAGTAAACATATCATTAATTATAATATTTATAATAATACTACATTCATTATTAGAAATTCGATATTTATTGAATTAACACACCAATGCAGAACAGGGTCCATTTGTACCTCATCAATTATTTTACTTCTATAGTTTCACAGATATTCTACTATGTACCGAATACTTCATCCATGTAAATGTAGAAATAAAACAACTGATAAGTCTTCTTGTCAGTAGTTAACAACAATCGACAAACTGTATTCCTGTACTCTGTGGATCTGTATTCTTATAAATTAATTTCCCTCAAATCCACAAATTCTATTTCTAAAAGAACACCGCCCAGCTAAAATTACTTTACTAGAATTGCCTAAGAAACGTTCCTATCCCGGCATTTTATTCGACTGAAAAAAAAAAAGAAGAAAAAAAAACTGAGTCAGTAAAAATGTTCAGCTTCCGGGTGCTGGAGCACACCCCTAAAGTTCTTTCCGGTTCCGTTTATTTCACACCGTTCCGAGATTACTATTGTCGGATACCCGTTCCCGTGGAAAGCAGCGGAGAGAGCAGAAATCGCGGCAAAATTTCCCGGTCATTGGGAAATTTATGGTTTTCCGAAACGGTTCGCGCGACTCCGAAAATCACGCGCGATCGTACGTTCGACCGTTTTATGTACACGTGAGCACGCTATCGTTTCGCCGCCCGATTTCACAGGATTCCCAAAATTCGCTGAACGCCGTGCGAATATTTGCCGTTTCGGTCCCGTTTTCAAGGTGGGCGCGAACTTCACACGCTCAATTCCAGATTTCGTTCAGTGAAACTGCCAATTGCATTCAATGCACTGCGCTTGTAGATAGTATTGTAATTCATTTAGCAAAAGGTACTGTGCAGGGCTGGTGAGGTGGCAGCCGAGACACGTTTTGACATGGTAGTCAATTTCTGTGTGTAGGGGATACGTCAATTCGGTTAATAGTTGTGATTAGTTTGGCCAATGATACGTTGTATCTGAAAGTGTGTGTGAGATCAGGCGATTCTGTCTACTGTGACCATGTGGATCCACATTTTTTCCAGGTGCAACCTTACCAGCTCTGTACAGTACCCACAGTGGCGGACAAAGAAGTTTGAAAAGTAAGTTCAATGAGGAAACAGTGATTTTGGGAAATAAAGTTCTGTACCTGAGAGCCAGACTATTTTAAATACATTTTTTTGAAAATTAAGCTTTTTACAAGATCTTACTGTTTTCTTTTTATTTTATTAGACTATGAACGAAGTGTCTCTCATTCTCTGTCATTTTTATTTTATTAGAATATAGAATGAAGTGTCCCTCATTTCATTTAATTTTATACAATTTTATTATCCAATGACTATACGTGGTATTTAACGACAGGTGTCAGAAATTTTAAAGGGTGATTTTATAGATTAAAATAAGACGAAAATAAACAACACCGATACTACATTTGAGGCTTCCTTTCCAAGTTATTGATTATTAAAGCTGCATTTAAAATGCGCGTAAAATATGTCCGACTTGACTTTCTTCGACTGACGTCAATGTGTTTGACCTGGCTAATGCTCACTCGCAGTAGAATAAGTCTCTAGCCAGACACACTCCATGTGAACTTTAGACGCTGTCCTAATAATGTAATAACTCTCCAATGAAGCCTCAAACGCAAGCTTGTCATACATGATTTTTGTTCTGTCTTAGCATAAAGGATCACCTCTTCAATTTTTTGACACCTCTTGTCAAACATTTTGTATGCAGATTTTCTAATCTTGTTGTATGCATTTCATTTTACAAGTTGTTGGTATCTCGACACCATATTTCAAATACTGCACTGTGGTACTCTTCAAAATAATTATACTCGATATTTTTAACAATATTATAATAACAAAAAACAGCGATTTCATGTTAATACTTTGAAATGATCCTGGGAAAATCACGTAAATAAGAAAAAGCATATCCGTCAGGTGAGCTCGGGTTATTAACGAAATTTAAGGTTGATGGAACAATTTTGATTTTCAACGAAATATTGCCCAGAGCGCTCCACTGTTATTAAATTTTTGTTCAAGTGTTTAATATGCCTCGAATATCGTTCCAATACCTTCAATCTCTATCAGTGACGATATAAATAAATAATTATTAATATCGAAATGCTGCCACAGATTTCATTTATTTCTCTTGAAACCGAAAAACCCTGTATTAATATATTTCCGCGCGAAGAGCGCAACATTTCAAAATTGCATTCGCGAAAAATAAATTCCCTCTAAATGGTCCGTCCATAATTGCTAGTCGTATAAATCTATCTCATAAATAATAATCCCATGGATGCCAGCGATATCGAATTTCGCTATTTACATTCCCATGATAATTTTTATTATACGTTAATCCGCGAGGCGGGATGAAAATTTGCGAGAAAGGGAATCTCTCGTTTCACGTTGGAAATGGATGGAGGACCTTCGCAGAAAGGGTTAATCATCCAAGTTTTCAAAAATTAATCAGGAAAGGCAATCCAAGAGGCTATTTAAAACTCCGAAGAAATCCTGCGGTCCTTCGTTCCTCAAACTTTCCGCGAATTAGCGGACAGACTTATTAGAATTCTCTTTCAGCATTCGAGAGCTCGTTCCCTCGAAGTTCCCCGATCAAGAAAATAAACCAACGGACCGATGGAGCCCGTATGAGTGCGCGGTTAAAAAAGGAATTTAACTTGTATTAAAGTTTCAGTTGATCGATCTAATTATGAGCACATGGTCGACCCCGAAAAATCTGCTCCATGGAAATCGTTCGGGTTTTAACGACAAGGGTAAGCACAAAAGTGTTCTCGCGCGTTGAAGTTCGACGGTGGCTCGATCGAGAGTTTCTGTAAACTTCTGTCGCTAGAAATGAAGGAAAAACTGGAATATCTCGTGAGAAAACGACGAAAGGAGTTAGCGATTAAAATAAAAATTGGGGAGAAAACCTGAGTATGGTAGAATTAAAGTTCAAGAACTTCTTTACTTGTTGTTCAATTCTAGATTACGATAGTTTCTCTGGTGTACTTGCAACACAAAATCCAGTTCTCAATTTCTATGAAATTCAAATATAATTGCGTTAAATTATCATGAATAAAGAATTGAAACTTATAAATCTCTAATTTGTGTGCAAAAAGATTTCTTAAATTTGAATAAAAACCGAATTTCAGAGAAGAAACTTCTTTAACGTTCTACAAAATGAGTCACAGTTATTCAGCATTTGAAATAAATTTTCAAAGTCGCAGAGAAAGATCGCTTCATCAGAAATGTCTCCTAGATCCTAAAACTTTCCTCCAACTGGATCAAAAAGCGGCATGATCGCGAGAAATAATGGACGAAATGAATTCATTTTAAGGTAGGGAGCGAAGTTAAACGATTCGGTTAATAACGAAGAGCTTTTGAAAACTTACGGGCATATTCGCTGCAATTCCTCCTTTTCCATAGCGAAGCCTAGATCGTAGTTGTTAATCCTTTCGAGGGGCCTTCCGCACTTCACCAATCTCTCGTGGCCACACTCTTGGCTTCGACAACTGCCGAGCACTGAAAAGAAAATAACGATATTGTTATTATACAATGAAGACAGGACTGAAGTACTTCCATTGAACTAAATCATTTCTGTGATAACGTACTTAATGTACTGAAGTATTTCGAAACACATTGAAGATTTTAAAAACGATTACTACCTAAAGCTGACTTTTGAAATAAAAATTAACTATATTCTAAATTTTATATATTTTATAAATGTATGTATATTGTAAAGATTCTATTTAAAAATTTACAAATGTTAATTGTACTGTTTTATTATAAAATTTTTGGTATGAAAAAATTGTAGGAAGTCGTCTTTAACTTTAATCCTTCTATTGTTTGATGAGAAAGATTTTATGCTCTTTCTAAAAGAATGGATGGAATAAAGAATTTTAAATGAAATTACTGCACAATGATACAAAACTATCCTTCGAAGTACTTGAAGCTTCTAGCAATTCCATTTAATGTTTTTAAATCGTACCCTCATTTACGTTATTAAGAATTCTAAATCTCTTTTCACGTGGAACAGAAGGACTTTTTACATGGCAAAATTCTCTTGAAAACTAATTTCAAAGTCGCAAATGAATCCGTTGAAACATTTTGCGAAGTCCGTCAGAAATTCTCATTTTTCCAAAAGAAATGACTAAAAATAGAGTTGCTACAATAATTTACTTATTTATTTAATAGTACACCGAACACAGCATTTAATATTTTACGCACAATACATTATAAGCAATTTGGGCAAATGTTCCCAGCACTTGAAAATTGAAATTTCTCCTACAGTTATAAATACAGTTTTAATGAGATGGGGGCACACCGAATTTTAATTGAGCTATTACAAAATTTTTATAAATTTGTTTCTTGTTTATCCTTTTCTTCCATGTAACTTTTAATTAATTTGTCTGTTTGTAACGCAGCGAATTTTATTTCATATTGTTTGGTTGTTGATAGAAACCTGCATCAAAAGTTTAGCACTCATGCTATTGGATGTACCAGATTCATTAGTTGCAAAGAGTTTTTAATTTCGCGAGTACACGTAATTTATAAGTTGTGTTTCAATTTGCAACTGTTTAATTAATGTTTCCTGGCACGACAAACTGTTAATTAATTTAGAAAATGTTTTCTTGCCAATCAATTCGAAATTAAATATGGATGTTTGCTGTCTCACCACTTACAAGTGTAGAATGTAACAAACAATTCATTCGAATATCAAATAAACCTGAGAGGAAATTTTCATGATAACAGTAACAGTTTGTAAATTAATATTTCTAGGAACAGGAACCAGAAATGAAAGGAAAAGAGAAGTAGAAAACGCTTAGTGGATGGTCTTCAGGCGCTTTCAATTTGATATCACGAGTGGTGCTCCTGGCTAATCTCTCCCGTCATCGTCTACCTCGAAAGTTATCATTATTCTTCAAGAGGCAAGGCCACAAAAGGAAAGACGATCTTAAATTCACTCAAACTCACACCACAGCTAATCGCATTGCCTTCTATCGGACCAACTACGTGCCATGGTTGTCAACTCGAAGAGAAGAACCAATTCTTATTCTTTTAATCTTGAAATTAGTTACACTGTCAATATTAAATATCCCAGAAATACGTAATATAAAATAGAAAGACCATTATAAAATGTGATAACAAACAAAAATAAATCTTTATAAAATTTGTGTAACATAGCAGATGAACCATAAAAAATTCCCGCTTTAACACAACTGCTCTACCCTAGAAAATGAATAACTTTTTTCTCAATGTTTAATAATGTAGAAAATATAATCTACCAAACAATTTTCGTACAGAGACAACAATAAGTGATTTGGGTATAATGTTAAAAAATTGAAAGTAGAATTTCTTTAAAACAGTAATTATTTCACAAACGGCAAAAGAATCAAGTGCACCTGATTTCATATTTCATTTTCATTTCTCGTTTCTATTATTCGTCGCTAAGTTACAACACGACAAATCGATGAGTCTCATGGAGCGTGGAACACGTTGTGAGGGAGGACGAGGATAGACAGTGCCAGGACGAGAATAAATCCACGTTAGCCTCGACATCGAGTCGTCGTGCAACGGAGCTGTGTCGCTGTGGACGCACTACTGCGCGTCCGACCAATGCTGGCTTGATCTACTTGAGCCTCGGCTCGTCTTTTTGCAAGGATTAGGCTGGATTACACACGGTCCAACATGGCCACCAGTGTAACGAGAATTTAGCTAACGTAGCAGAGACTACTCCTACGCACGCATCTCAGTGCTTACACGTGTGTAATATGCTCGAGAGATGCTCTACCGACGTTGACGAAAGCTTCTCGAACTTGTCTATCGCTTAGCCTGCTGTTCGAGAGAAGTACAGTTTTCATGATATGAATTTAATTGTAAAGTTAGGATACAGTTGTATACACAAATTCGTAATCTGATGGTCGTTACGAGATTTTGATGAATCAGAGACATATTTTTGCGATATTAACTTGGACGTTTTTCCTTGCAAGTGGTGCTCAAGTTTACTTATGTATATTATAACTGTTGTCAATTAGTTTTTGCTTGTTCAAAAAATACTGTAACCTTCTTGGGAGATTTCAGGATTTGGAAATTTCCTAATATTAATATTTCTTAATTTCTGAACTTTCAAGTTTTCAAATTTCAAATTCCAAAATTTTCAAATTTTCGAATTTTTAAACTTTCAAATTTTCAAGTTACTAAATAATTCAAACTCTTAAACTTCGAAATTATGAAATATTTGAATATTCGGATTTTTATATGGTAATCTAATAGCCGAGACTTTGGAAAAGGTTCTACAAACTGGTAAATATTTTCCAGAAAAGTAAATGAAATAAAAAGATAGTATAATTCCGAAAAATGGAAGAAACAACAATGAGTTCATAACAAGAAAATATTGTACCTCATAATTAGAATTATTTGTATTAAATGGCTTCTGCCTTCGTAAAATAAAATTAAGTTACTAGTACATAGTATTAGTAGACTTCAGAACAATTCATCTCGCTATAAACTCGCTGTCAATAAAACTCCAGCTCGTAACAAAGGTACTCTGTAAACTGATCTCAAGGAACTTACGGACAATCAACTTTATAATTATTTAACTGTAACATAAACCTTCGACACTTTTTTTTCTTAACGATTAATAGTTTCACTGCGCGTTGTAATCGTTTGAAACATCACAACGTTACGAAAGTGATGTTTTAGTCCAGGAAACTTCGAAAGTTCCTTTCTACAACGCGAAGGGCTGTTAATTAAAAATTCAATTAAGAACCCTCGTTACAACTTTTTCTCCCATCTAAACTGTACCGTAAATATCGAAGTATTCGGAGGAGAAGGGAACTTCGCTGGCTCAATTTCAACCACGAGCCCCGCGTGCAGGGGATACAATGTCAAAGTAAAGGGAATTGAAAATGAGAGTCCATGTATAAAATACGGTCCCAGCGTTGTGAATTACATAGAAAAATAACACGAAACGCGGGGTGAATGGCGAAGGAACGGGAAACCACACAGTGAAGTCTATTCGTACCAACCAAACAAAACACCATTAAATTCAAATCAACTTCTTAATTTGAATGAATGGTTTTTTGCAGGCTGCACCACTGGCCCACGAACTTCGTTGCAATAATAACAGAGCTCGTTCGTCATCGTTAAGCATACTGGAAATGCGTTTTCTGTGTTTTTTATCTGGATCCACCGAATTTTTCGTTGGGGAGCCGCGTTACAAGCGGTTCAGGGGCAGGTCAGCAATCGGGAGTCTAAACTCGATGATTTGAATGAGAAAACAATTTTAGATGCTGTTCTCGATATTTAGAAATTCTGTTCTTTTAGGCTACGTGTCCCCGTGAGATTAAAACTATTACCTGTTGCTTCTGAAAGTAGTCTTAGATGGTATATTCATCTGGGAAAGTTACTCTCAGTTACTCGAAGTGTCTGATAGTAAATACACTGTCTGAGAGTACTTTCAAGAGTAACTGGTGATAATATTAATCACTAGTGGACACGTGCCCTTATAAAAGAATATTTAACAGCTAAGGTACATGTCCCAATACCTGAACGATTAAGATGTCAAATGTCCCAATAAGTGAACAACCTAACACTGTACATCCTGATGTTTAAATTATAAGATTCCAGTAGCTAAGTATACTATTTTATGACACTAGCTTCTAGTCTGAATTAGGTATGCATAATACATTAGAATTTAAATCTAAACTTGAATAAAATTAACGTTAGTGTTCAGGTATCAGGATATGGTCAACCACTGGGACATTAACCTTATTTTGTGTTCAACGAGCTACACATTATTATAAATAAAATTCATCAAAATTTCGTGAACACTAACCATATAAAATTCAGTTGATACGAAAGATATCAGCATACTATCTAAAGACCCAAAAACCGAGTAGCAAAGTAGGTCCAGAAAAAGTGACGACCCTTTCATCTATTTCAGTGAGAAATTTGAAACCGTTATTAACACATTAAGCGTGACGTCAGTCCCTGGGAACTAACAGGGAACTTTTCGTTAGGCAGTGTCAGTCCACGGGGACTGACAGCATCAAGGTTAAACAATAAGCGACACGCTATATTACACGAAACGAAAGGTCAAACGAGGGTTGACAAACGGTCGGGAAGATATTTCACGTCGCAGCGTTCTATCTCGGCAAACAAAAGGCTCGAGATAGTTTCCGTGAGTAAGGCCACTTAACACGATCGCATTGTCTCCATAAGAGCAATCATTTCGCCCAGTTATTCGTTACTTCTTGCTGGGAGTAAAAAGCAACGGACTCCGTGGCCGAGTTCCATTTGTCGCTGGACGACAATAAGAAGCAACCCCCGACGACATATCGTACAAAAGCGTTCCGCCATTCTAGAGAGGGAAAAAGCGCGCGTCCGAGCATGAGATACGATTCGTCCCAAGTAAATTCCATTTTGTGCCATGGCCCTGCTGCTATTCGAAAAGTTTCCAGAACGACTAGAGAAGAATGCTCGTAACCGCTCGCGATCACGGTCTAATTTTCGATCTCTCGAGCAAAGAGGAGCCGCGGAATTTCAATGTAAATTTTGGTTTGACTCCTTCCCTTCTCCTATTTTCCACGAGATTGACTATTATCAAATAACGCAGTACACCGACGGAAACCGAGCATGCCGACGAATGGAGATTGCCTACGAGAGATGTAGCTATTGCACACTAGCTAGTCTATGCGAATTTCTGCGCAGTTTGCTAGCCCATACACCGTGCCTTGATTTTTCGATTCCCCGAGCTTCGAGTCGACTGGGTTTTCTGCTCCTTGAGACGAATGGGAAACACGATAGTATGTTGTTTTTTAGGGACACGTGAAGTAGGTTTTTTTATCGCGGAAAGCAATTTTTTAAGGATCGATGCTGGTTTACTGAGTTTACTGAGGAAGTTTGCAGGTATTTGGAGTCTCACCAGTGGTTTATATTTCTCTTTTTACCTCTTCGATCTTTTGATCTAATAATTAAACTGACATTATGGAATTAACAATAAAGTCTTTATAAATTTTGAAGGACATAATTAAAGCACACGTGAAAGAAATTTAAAATAAAAATTTAAAAAATTAAAAGGATAAAGAGTATTCTTCACAAAAAAATTAAAAATGAGAAATATTACAACCACGATGAAAATCACTTACTGACTGCATACATTTAGTAAACATTCTAAATGAAAACGCAGCTCAATTTGAGCTTCAGCAGAGTACCGCTAATTTCTTGCATCAATTTACTTTGCGTTTTCCTCATTAACGACTGCTAATTTCGCGGATTAGCCGGCACACGTTTCAAACGGTCGACGTCGAAAAGCTGGCGCGAGTTCCAGCAGCGAGCGAGCGACTTTTAATTACGAAAATATTCGACTTACGAGTCTGCGAGGAAAAACGGTTGGTCCGTCGCTTATTCGTATCGCTCAGAATACACTTAATTGGCCCTAATGGATTCCTCCATACTTTTCCACAGATTTAAGCGCTTTCAACGGTCGTTCATTCAGTAGCAAACGAAAAAGCTCAGTTCCGTGAAGATGGTCCTTCGACCAGCAAATTAGTTAATTGCACGATTAATTATTCTAATAGAGTGTCATCGTCGACAGCCCGCTGATGCATTTAGAGCGATTATTTAGATGACGTTCTACAAATTTTTGTCGTCCCTGAGGAAGCAGCGGGGTTATTTGAATTTTTAACGGCGACGCGACGAAAATCGAGGCGACGCGAATTAGATGACAGCAGGGGCGCAAACACTGTTAACGTTAACCGAAAAATCGATCGTTTCGGTTTAAAAATTGAGTGAAACAGCTATGTAAAGAAGACGTGAATTCACAGGAAACTAGGCTGTCGATTAGTCGTTGACAGTTTGATGGAGTCGAACAGTTAAACGACTAAACATGTGGCATTCGGTTCCTATTATTACCCCCCAAACGAGATTACACGGGCAAGCACTTACGAACAGCTGTCGATTCGTCGGCGTGCGCGACAAATTTCAAGCGGAATTTAAATTCAACCCCGCGCCTGTTCGAGGAAGCTATTCATGAATAATTTCGGTAAATTTTATTCGAATTGTTTGGGCAAGAACGCGAATCGATTTGGGTCGATTGAAGGTGAACGTTTTGGGAATAATTTTGTTGTAATATTTACATGAGATGTTAGGGTTATGTTGAATAGATTTTTGGATGAATAATAACTTTTAATTTGAAGATTTATTATACATATAAGGAAGAAGGAATTCAAGCAATTAAATCTGGTTCTAACTAGGCTGAAATTGACATATTCTTTCCATTACCGATATTAATATCGAATTTAAATTCTGAAGTGATACTAGATGGAAAACTATTAAGATGATAGGACATCTTATGCTGTCATATCGTAATTGGATACTGAAGTAAAAAAGAATCCCTGGTCAGTTTATTGACCTGGGACTTTCAGTCCCTCGATCGTTTATACAGTACTATCAAGAATTTTCCTTCGAGTTCAGTATCCATTCTCTCGATTCCTTTCACGGCTCATGGATCAAACCATGATTATAGATCAAACCGACTTCAAACCAAAGTAAACCGCTCCGATCTCGTTTTCCGTGTCAAGTCGTATGGAAATCGAGCCAAGCGTTTTCCAAGCGCAGTCTCATGCACATCACAACGCAATAGAACACCCAGGTGCATCATGCAAAATGCACTCACTAGCTGCAGAGTTCCTGCAGTGGTTATATCACACTACAATATAAGTAAATACACAAATAATAAATATAGACTTAATACTAAAAGATACCTATCTGTTCCTCACTATCAAAGCAAAATAAATTGCAGCATAATAATGAAGAAATGAACTGACTATTAACATCATAAACAAGTATATCAGAAAGCCCACGAAGGCAAGTCCTAATGCAAACAAGTAGATACTAGAGAATAATATTCAAACGAACATTAATAAACAAAAATGTCTTCAAAAAGCACAATTTTTCATTCATACCAGCGGAATCTCCTACTGAACTAAATACGAAACTTCGTCATGCAAGCCTCAAGAACGACCAGCAGCAGGAAGAGGAGGCGCACAGAGAATCGACTACTTGCGCATTGATCTCCCAGCCAGATTACCCCGACCGCCTTTATCATAGTTTCCCTCGTACGTTTTCCCTTTATGACTCACGAACAACCCTCTACCGCAGGACCATTCGTCATCTCTGCGATACGGAATCCTAGTTTCCATAGCTTCGCTTTGAAACACAGTTCCAACTCAACCAAGAAAGCGGTCGTCTTCGACACGTTGGCCTCCCCGAGGATCCTTTCACTCGTTATTTTAATGATCGTGCTCGAACAGGAACGACGCTGCTCGTTCTCCCTCCACCGTGGGGAGCGGAATCAATGTTTGCCAGGGGTTGACTGTTCTCGATTAAGAGAAAGGAAGAAAAAAAGAAATGGGAACGGAAGCAGCAGCACGAGAAAAAGAGGAATCGGCGTAGGCAGGAGGGGCGGATAAAATCGAACGGGAGGATCGGAAGAGCACCGTGAAGGTATTTGTCGAAGCATGAGTCACACTGTCGACTCCTCGTTTTTTCCTTCTGTGCTCGATAATTTCCGTCTGTCGACGTCATTAATCCACCTATGCTTTTTTTGGAGGGAGATCGCCTCGGCGATGGACGGTCGACGAAACTCTGCGGAGGGGCGAAATCGATTCCAGATTATCGTTAGAGGACGAGTCGGAGAAAGTTGGAACGAGGGAACATCGTGTCGATACAGAAACGATTATCCTCGAGCAAATAGCGCATTACGCCCTGTTGATGAAGGCGATATTGGTAGAAGTCCCTAGTTTTATCAAATTGAATAAAACTGTTTATACGTATAAAGAAATCGTAAACGTTTCGATATTATTTTAAAATATTACTTTGACATTAGTAATTACCTTCGTATAAGGACATTTAATTAGCGTCAACTTTCCTGGCTTTACGTCGTATTAATCCCTTTTTTTAAAAAAGTACTTCATTAGGGACTTTATCGATGACTAATTCCCTCGAAATTCAAACGTCATACAAATTTTCAGCTTAATTAATATTCAGCGCGTGAAAAATGTTCACTTTGAAAATTTGAACAAAATTAATTCATAACTTCTTGATTACTGAAACTGGGAATGTATTCTCGAGATATTTGTCATATACAGATTTGAAAGCAAATTGGCGAAATAAACTTCACCTTCTATTTAAACTAATTTAGAGCAATCGTGCAGAGAGTAAATGACTGTATTAACTATTAACTAATGCAATTTTCTGCGCAGAGTAAAACATGTGTATCATACTTTTTCATAAAACCGTCGCCTAGTTATGGACAAAAAGAGAAACAGAAATAGGAATCTAATAAATAATGAATGTATTAAATGAATTTTTTCAATTCTGAATGAGCATATCACTAATTACGCAAGCCAAAACTGACGAGTGACGACGTGGATTACTATAACAATGTGTTTCGTGCTTTTCTCTTCATCGAGCCTGACCAGTCCATTTCCTTTTCGTGCAACGCACGTATGTACAACCCTCCGCGAAGTAGACGGGTGTTTTAAAGCGAACACAGAGGTGTTATGGCGTTGGCAAAGGGGCCAAAATTACGAGAACATTATGCGACCAAGCATTAGTTAATTCCACGACTAGCGTGGTTCGCACCCTCTGGTTAGCTTGCCACTTCGACCACCCTGCGGCAACGTGAACAGAGTGGGGAGGGCCGCAAAGGGGACGTCTTCGACGTAGAAAATTTCTGTAGCCACCCCTGGAGCGAACGAAACGAGGGAGTGAAACATGTACGACCTCGTATCGCGTATACGCTTCGTGTGAAAGAAATAATACGCAGCTCTTACCTCCATGAAACTGGGGTGAGCGCTTTTAATATTGGTGTTGTTGCGAAATTGAAACATTTTTAGAGATTTCGCAATTTCAAGGAATCTGGTTACACGAGTAAATAATACTAAATTGAGTCATAGTTTTTTTTTCATTTTTTTTCTGTATTTTGCGTCTATATCGAATGGCAAAATATTTGAATTTTATTCTCTATTTTTTTTTATTATGGAACAGTAATGCGTGATATCTTTGAAAAGAAAGTAGTTCTCAGTATAATGGGAATAAATAAGTAGATTTAATATTTTAAATATCTACTAGTTATACATTCCGTGCAAGAAGAGAAATAATTATTTAGTGGGTACCTGTGGATGTACTTTAATTAATTTTTTAGATATCTAACTGATGTTCACACAGCTAAGTACGTAAAAATTTTATCATTAGTCCTCTCTTGTCAATTTTTGCTTCCGAATGACAAACATTTCATGTTTTCCCAGCCTCGGAATACACACTTTCCAAGAGCCCTCTCTCAAAAATAGAAACAGAATTCAAGCTCTTTGAAGCGTTTTGTTTGCACGCAGCTAAATACACTGTCGCGCTGGGAAAAATGTGTGGACATGGGTTGCACGCGACGCGTTGACACAGCGCAGTTGACAGATAATTTTTACGAGATCCTAATAAAAACGAAAAAAAAAAAAAAAAGAACGAAAATGCATAAAACAGTGCATTTAGATGATAATTACAAATAATCTCAACAAGCACAGATTGAAACTCAAAATGTAATTAAATGATGAATACTAAAATTCTCAGATTTAAATTCTGAATATTGATAGAATAATGATAAAATACTGATACTGATACTTTAATTACGACGAATATCTTTACAATAATTTCGGCAAAGCAAACAGTGAAGAGTTAATACCTCTCATCATGTACGCGAATTAATACAAATGTATGCGACCCCGTTTGGCCGTATAGATGCGACACGCTGGAATGAAATTAACGCTAAAGCTGCATTTAATCCGAAGTAGCCAGCAGTAAAAGCTAAACTTTACGATTCGGGAAACGTAAAAATGCAAAACAGCGAATCATTCTTTTCCCAGGAAAATGGCAGAATAAATCGCCCTCATCCCAGCTCCCCCGCATTATTCTTTTTCTGAGAAAAGCTTTTAAAGGGTACAATTTTTTTGCATCGATGCAATAAACATAAAAGTATAGAAGGAGTTTATTAAGCCACTTACTGCTCGACCAAACTATTAAATTTCACCGAGAACGAGACTGGAAATGGAATTGAAAATGAGGAAAAATGAGATATCTACGCTAAATGCTGAGAATTATAATGTCTTGAATTAGGATAACTGCAAACGCGAGAAGTAATAATTACAAGAAATTTAATACTTCTTAATGAACTGTTAGAAATAAATTGAGCGAAATTTTACTAATTTCTTAAGTAATATAAATTTCAGTTTCAGGTTATTTCATGCCATTTGAACCTACAGTTTCAGATGAGCTGTTCTATTTTTTCTACATTTTATAGCGATAAGAGTGAATTACTGACCTAATTAAAAATGTATTCACACTTAATTTCATGCAATCTCAACTAAATAAACGAAAAATAGATACTAAAACACACAAAAAACATTTTACATACTCCAATAACGTAAATATCTTAAAAACATTTAATCACTTCCCATTTCATCAATTACCAACTAAATTAGCAATCGCAAAAATCACATAATCACAACACTGACGATTCCATCATAACAAAAATATTTTCTATTCGCTATTTCTCGTTAATAACACCACATTAAACTACATAATATCACAAAAGCGTCATAAGAGCATCCCAATTTAACAAATAACAAATGACTGCTGCAAGTTGTCTAGTCATAATTGGTAGCTGCATTGTGTCTCCTGTTTCTGAGCAACCTGGTGATACGATGCCTAACAACGGCGAATACAGGTAAACTCTACCTGGATGCGTAGAATTCGACCAATTAGCGAGATTCTGGCCGATTTCACCGACAGATAAAGCCCTAACAGATTCAGCTGATCGACGAAAGGGAAATACGCCAACGAAGGAAAGTTGCGCCCTGGTTAAGTTTGCTCTGGCGTCTTCTTGGAACTGTGTGCACACCGACGGGGTAGAACATTGCGGTGGAATCATCGTCTCTCCTTCCCTCCATTGACACGGCTTGGAATCCCAGCAAAGTACCGACTAATTATTCCGCAGCGCGAAGGGGATTTTCGAGAACACCTTGTTTGAGGTTTCGCCGGTTGATTTAATGCATCTGGGAGGGGAACTGACGTCGCTGTTTTTCGTCCGACCGCGAATTGAAAAATTTGCATTCCTAGGTGCACTCGAGTTACCCTGTCGCGCAGCAGATTTCGTTCCCTTTTCTTTTTGAACAGGGGATGATAGTTTGCTGATGCCTCTCGACTTTTCTGAGGTCACGATTTTTCCTCTGATATTTAAAGTGAAAAGTTTATGTGGTTTAAAAGCAGTGAAAGATTCGCGATAAACATCTGCGTCTTAGTTTTGGGAGAGTGCACTGTCAAAGATCGACATTACTTTTCTCTAATTACATTTAATTTTGTAAAAATGAAGTTGAACTTTCTTCAGTGAATGATGGTTATTTTTGCCTTCGACTAAACTTGTACAGTATTTCATTTATGAAATGAGATAAATGAAATTTACCTATAGAGCAATAAAACTTGTAAATAAAGTTAAATGGAACTTTTTTAACTTTTTAAGTACATAGGTCGACGAGAAAGAAAATTCGATGCTGTAAATACTTCTCGACTAATTCATTCTTAGTGAAGTACTGATAGCAAAGTACGATTCTGGATATTCCATTATACGTTTGAAATGGAACAGAAATTCTTGTTCATTAGATAGCCTAAGTAGATGAATCGTATTATGAAAAGTAAGAAGCGAAGTTATTTCCACAGACAAATTCCTTATGATAACTGTATCTCACAAAAAGGGCATACAAATTTGAACGAGTTCATTGAATCAATACTGAATAATTGCTCTCGTCTTTCTTATAATAACTATCCACGTGGGTCGTACCTCCAACGAGAAAAGAACTCTAAATGTTTTTCCAGTGTAACTCAAAGCGATAATTATGAAGACGTTGAATTAGAATGATCGGGGATCACGACCTTAATTAAATTTCATCTGTTTCAATTACCATCCTGGGAATTCGTTTCGACGAAGAATCTGCACCAAGATAGCACAGTCTCACCTTATGTACTTATATGCGCTTAATAACGGGAGTAAATTTGTACAAATTACAATTTCAAACAGGTCTCAAGGCGTGATTTTCCATTAAGTAAACGTGATTAAAATGTACAAATGTTCCTGAAATGGTGATATTTTCTAGATTCTTAGAAAAGAGACTATCTAATTTTATCAAATTGGAGATGTTATTATCTCTATATTAAAGACTATTGTGTAACAAGAATTTTGGAGGAAAAGTTCCTTTAGTATCCCCTTTTACTAAAAATACAAATGCTATCTTGTAGATTCAATTTCTTTTTTAAATATACAGTTCTACATTTACATATGATCCTAAAAATATATTATCCTAAATAACCAAACATGACTCTCTAGAAACAATACGATACACGCAGCGTATCGACATAGCGAAATTTAGATCTTGAACAGCGTTTGCGTTTCGAAGCTCGCACCTGCGACCACTCAAGAGCTTTGACAACTTATGGTTCAGAACTTTGCGTTTACTAGCTAGCGAAGTGCACTTTTCTGGCTTGAACACGAATATAGTGGAAGATGTCCTTCGAAGCGATTATGAAAACTAGATGCGACAGGCACGTACTATTAGTGTCTGTACCAGACGTAACTATATATGCGTCGTCTTTATTCAACCACATGCGCGTAACGGTGTAAGAATGAGCTACAATTGATTGTTCAGCTCGAGGTCTTGAGACAGAGAATAGAACTTGTAATAAGCGGGAAATTAAGGAAGAACAACAGCGGAAATTCAATGAGGATCCAAAAGCAAATACAGTAGGACGACCTCGATTAACTGATCTCACGCGAGACTCAAACTTCAGGTACATTTCTAATGGCTAATTTGATTATCTTGTAGATGAAATATAAACAAAAATAGTAGAAAACACAATATTCTAGTAGCCTATGTACTCAGCTACCACTATTCTTAATGAAATAATAAAAGTAAATAATTAAAGAACCCTTCATATAAAACCCAAACAAGAGTGATCCATCTGATATCACAGATGCCATCCAGTTAATTCCTATTTACACTATCAAGCAATTACCACTCCCTTATCACTAATCTCTACCGACAATCTCCAAAGTCGTTCAAGCTTACCCAAAACGCAAATCAGTCGTCTTCTCAAGATGACCCAGTTCGCCTTCAGGACTCCAAAATGGTCCCCCTAGGTCAAGGAATCGAAGGACGGAAAGAAGAAACGAAGACAGAATAGGAAACGAAGCGACCTAGACAAGGTCTAATCACGCGAGCACGTGTGCCAGCGTCACACGCTAGAAGAGGGCAAGACACTTTCGTGGAATCGCTGAATCATGTTTGCACGCATGTAAGTGTACGGCGAAACAGTCCCCGCAAGGCCAGACCACGAGATGCCTCGCGATTGGTCGTGCCGACATCGTACGATGGTCCCGACTCCCGACTCGTTATAAATAAGGTCCATTCCCCTGTCCCCACGACGATCACCCCCCACCTGGCCCAGCGGCGACGTG
The DNA here is from genome assembly GCF_051401765.1 of Calliopsis andreniformis. Classification (NCBI taxonomy): domain Eukaryota; kingdom Metazoa; phylum Arthropoda; class Insecta; order Hymenoptera; family Andrenidae; genus Calliopsis; species Calliopsis andreniformis. Next base: position 7,102,855 of record NC_135063.1, read on the forward strand.
TCAGCGCGTGCGTTTCAACTGGATACACAATCCCAGGCGACGAACGAGTTCCCCGTAACGTTACAACCTGCGAAAGTGAAGGAGGGGGTCGAGGCGATAGCGTGCCACCAATGCAGCGATGACCATGCCTGAGGACCACCGACGATAACGCACCAGGAAAGTGTATCGGGCTAATGAAACTTTCTAACGCCATCCTCGACGTAGACACTATCGCTGGCTCGTTTGATCTTTCGGAGCCGCGGCTGATAAGACGCGCCAGGAGAGAATCGTGATACCTCGAGAACCTGATACCGAGTGAACGATAATGATGGTGTGTCTGGCGCAAATTTCGAGTTAGGGGCTGATTCTGAAGGGGTTTGAACCCTTTATTATTGGTGGCTAGATTATGGATGTTAAAGCCTTGCCTAGTGGGCTTTGGGTCAAATTGGACCTCTGCATTGTTTTTGGTATAATTATGGAATAATGGGATTATAGTGCACAGATATGGGGAAAGGCAGTTGCTATAGAAAAATGTGAAATGGAGCTTGTCGTATTTTTAGTAGATACATACTGCTTTTCTCCGTTGGCCTGCTTTTATATCCTAATTCCATGGAATTAGAGGAATTACTATTAATTAATGGCAATGTATAATATATAGAACATTTATTTATATTTGTATTAATTAGAATTAAATATGTCAACTGGGTAATAAAGTCCGAAACGTCATAAATTACTGCAAATTGTAATAAATCTAAATAAGTCAATCTACTGTGTATAATATTTGTAAAAAACTTTTAATTTTCATATAATTTTTCATAGTAATAATTTCTAGAATGCTTAATAATCAATGCAGTGACGCCTTATAATGTTTTGCATTGGGTATCGCTCATGTGAGTATGTGACCTAATACTTAAGAAGACCTCCATGTGCACTGTCAAGTATTCATTCGGTAAGAGTAATGACTTTCACAGTGGTATTTAGAACATTTTTTTAATACGTCGACTGGTATGTGTTACATATGGGTGACAATTTTTATATCGTGAGTAACATTAACGTACACAATTATGAATGGAATTAACAAAAAATTATAGCGAGATGCAACTAGAAGAAGGAGAACTCTTTAGAATGAATATAAAAATGAATTAAAAATCAGTTTTTTCAAGTTGTAGTCACTGCCAAAGTGATAGAATTTTTAGTGAATTTAACGTGGCAGTCAACGTGTTAGTAATATGTATATTACATACTAAATTAGGTATTTACAATTATTTATTTTTTAAATACCTAGTAGAATTTCACTTCAAATCTGAAGTGAGTTCAAGTGATTATTTATATGTATGGTTTTCCATGCTAAATTTCTAATTATTAACGTTTATTATGTTTGTTTTCATTTGCTTAATGACTATAACACGAAAATTCTGTCGTAGTTCCTTAATATCTTTACTACTTGCACATTTTTTCAATTTTCTATTCGGTTTTAATTTCAATCGTTACCTCTGTCGAAAAATGCGAGTCTACAATTACAACACACCATCTGTGGACGTGATTTGCAAACGAGCACATTGCGTGCTCGTTTATAAGCGAGGCAACAAGCGGCTTCATTAAATTAATGAAATCTTATTATCACCGAGCCCACTGTCTGACCTACTGGCTCGCACAAAATCCCGATAACGTTGTTATTTCAAGTTACAATCGATAGATGTATTTCCAGACAGCGAGAAGAATTTTAAACCTCTTTTAAATAGAATATTGAAAATCGTTAAGAAATTTCTATGTATTCTCGTACTACATTCGTAGTATATTAAGCAAAAATAGGTGTATTCTATTTTCAAATTACTTCATAAGAAAGGTTTTACTCGTTTTATTTAAATTATCTTCAGCAGGCTAGATATTCGCATAGGTATTCACCCAAACTTTTCTTATTAGTATAACTACCTCGATTTTCTGAAACTTTTGAAAACAACAGTTTACAGACTGACCTCGTTACATTCCCAATATGCATATCGACTTGTACTACTAAAGGAAGTAATAGTCTCAGTTATTATACAACGTATCAATCCATTATAGACTAAACGGAACAGATAACTATTTCTTCTTATCTGTTACGTGATTTTAGTTACAGTGATAAGAAAGGAAATGCACGTCAATATAGTCACGATATACATGTTTAGAGCCTTGTCTATTTATCTTTACAACTACTAACGAGGATAGAGCTACGTAACTCCCCTCCAATGGTCAATTATCACATGTTTACACTTTATCATTTTCTTCGAACGCTTTAAGCACGTTCACATTATTATGCAATTCTCTGATCAATTACATGCAAATTAGTTATTCATTAAAAAGCCATGACTGAAACGGAACAAAAAAGGAAGGATCACAATCAGACACATGATGATTAATTCATTTACGAGTACGAAGATTCGCGTGGCATTGAATATCCATTATCGTTCAGATGAAGCAGACTAAACGTAGACAACTATTCGAGATAAATAATCTGTGTTACATATATACCAGACTATCTGTTTGCCGAACAATAGCACTGGAGTGTCATGAACTTTTTATCTATTTTAAGTCTATTTTAATCCCCTGCAAGATGAGATATAACTCTAACTGTCTCGAAGCAAGTGATGGATCTGAGACCACTTGGAATTGTATTTTGGATCCATTTGCCTCTTCAAAGATCGAATAAGAGTCAAAATGATTCTAAGTGGTCTGGTCCTATCGCTAGTCGCGAGACGCCTCGAAGCAAGTCTCATTGTGTAAGGGATACTTTATGGATACAAGCAAGAAAGAGGATCTAGTTGTGAAACTGAATGGGACATACATACAACTATCGAGGTTCTAAATCACTTTAAAGCGAAAGATTTAAAGTGCTTTTAAGAGTGTATGAATCTACAACTGTTTTTATGCAAATCAGAAAAAATAGATTTTCATACTGAAGATTCATGAGAACCAATTATATGACACACATGACCAATTTTTAGAAGTATCATCTCATTTCAAATACGGCCATCATTTGAAATATCAACTTCCTTTAAAGTGCTCTTTCACGTTTCAAGTATCACCCTCTTTTGAAGCAGCCATCCGTGCACAAAAAATTATTATATCTTCTTTTGAAGTAATGGAATATTGGAACTGATATTCAGAAAGAAAATTTCTAACGCCAAAATCTTTTTAATTTTTTTGTATAAAAAAAAAAAAATAGCAGAATAGAATATTTCTGCATGTACAGAGTCGATTACAAGTCAAATAACATCATTAGTGAAGGCGTAGAAGTGCATTAGGTTAATAAAATCTGTTAATGACCTCGTAATAGTCCGTCTGGGCTCGTAACATGTAAATCGATTCTCTAAAGTGTCGCTTTGTGGTTTACAGAGGCGATAGATGGAAGTGTTTCCCTTACAAATGAACAACTTTAAAAACCTAAATTTTCATTTCCTTTCACAAGCTTTTGCATCGTTTTTTCTGCATAATTACCTGCAATATTATTTATTAAACAATTAGCACGATGAACGCATTATTACGATGAAGGTTCAAAATAACTCGCAGTTAACCTATGCTGTGCATACATACACATTACGCCTTTCAGAGTGAAAATTACTCACTAGGGATGAGTAATTTAATTAGTGCATCGACTGTGTTTATTGCTTCCTTCAGCTATTTTATGCGATGCGCTAATTTCACAAAGAAGCCATTGGCTAAACTAATAATTCCATTAATTTGGTAACTTAAAACATTTACATTGAATAATTTTCATAGAAATCCCTTTTTTTTAGGTTTCAATAGCAATTGTGAAATTGTGAAATTTTTTGTAAAACACTCATTTTGAACCATTAATACTAAAACTCCTGATGCAGACAATACAGCTTGTACCACTTGATTTTTAATGAACTATGACTCACGAAACGGAAATATAATGTATCGAATAGAGATGCATCATCACTTGGGACACGTTTTATATTTCTGTGAGAGAAGAGAAGTGAAAGAGAGACACTTTTTACAGGAGAAATAAAGCAGTAGATAATTGTGAAATGAAGGGAGACAATAAATAGAATAGTTTCACATATCATGAATTCACGCTCACTTTTGTTTCAAGCGTGGAACAATGCAAACAGTGACGGTTTGTTAACTGGGAATATAATAATTATTCCATTGACTAAAGAAAAAGTACACGAAACTGTAATGAAACTGTAAAATACAGGTAATGTATCGTACAGGTTGAATCGTCGTGTTATTAAAATGATACAGACTTTGCAAGTTAGCAAACTCAGAAATTATTTATCAGACAATAGTCGATAGAAACATATATCACAAAAAATACAACTGAATGCACAATACGACAGAGGAAAGCGTACATATGAATTCTGAAAATAAATCTGTTTCAGTTCAGTTATGTGAAGTTAATGTAGTTGGAACAATAAGCAAATTGGAGTTATTACGCCACATCACAAATACGATCATTGATGACGAAGAATATTAACTCGTAATTACATACAATTACAGACATATGCGTTCGTTGTTCGTTGTTATGACAGAAACACGAAAAAGGAAACATGTTCAGCGGAATTTCGCAGGAAAAACAATGCAGATTCGTATAATTCAATTTAAGGGTTTTCCAATTAATTAAAATCTGACATACACATCGATTTCCCAAAATGTTCTCTCTGTTGATCTAGTTTTTATATTTACACAATTATTTAGTATTGAAAATTTATTAAATACTGCAAAATACGCTAAATAATATAAAAATGAATGGAGATAATCTTTAAAATTAGACGAACAAAAAACAAAAGAAAAAATTGTCATATTATCATGTAATCATAAATATAATTAAAATCGATTAGCACATTAATCAACTGCTGTAATAGCAGCCATGGAACTTCTGACCAGGTCAGCGACAGCGTAGCAGCAGACGTTCGTTATCATCATCATAATAGACAAAACGTCGACGATAACGCTGTCATCGCGCATCGTCAGTACATCTCGCGTCAGCTAAATATATAATATTACTTCGTCTAATGACAACGTAATACATAATGATAAAGATAACGTACGGAGCGTCACACAGTTCAGAGGCGGAGCACGACCTTTCCATTAAGTAAATTGTAACCCAGGAAATGAACTAAAAAAACTTTCAGAGCCATTTTTTGTCCCACAAGTTACTGTGAACATGTACTTAATTAATGTAATCACTTTGATAATTGCGCGGTCAGAAGCAAGAATACTCAATTGATTTGCTGTTTTTTAAATGAACTGTTTAAAATATGCTATTCAAAATACAGTATTTAAAAATTCATCACTATTTAATTTTACGCATCTAAATCGATTCTTCATTTTGCCAAATCGATTTCGAGACTTCTAAATGGGATTTTAATAGAAAGTTTCTTCTATTTTCGGGAAATATAGCGTTCAGTTGCATTCTTTACATATATCACATAACTGAGAAAAATTGTACATATGTGTACATAACAAGAACCGTAACATTATACACAGCGAGCCAAGTGTTCTAAACTACTCTCTCAGACACTGTAACTGCCAGAGCCAGCACCTTGTTCAATATTTTATAACTCTCTTTTCAGAATAGCTTCGCTTTAGAGTTCATTGCTCAGAATTGCTATATCTTAGACAGAGTGGAATCACTTAGAATCTCCTACTTTTCTCGGCCACTTCAATCAATGAATTTCAACGACCCTAGACGAATGAGCGTCTCAAGTTTCGCAAGAAACTTTGCTCCAATCCCTCGCATGTACGTAAAATGATCGAGATCGGGACGAGCCTCCAAGTCATTCTTGGCTCCGCTCGACGAAATCTCGACGAAGCAGATGCATGACCCTGCCAACGGGCGACCCTGCTTTTCATGTGCCAAAACTTTCCTGGTCGCGCGATTTCTCTGCGAAACGATCCTGGTTACGCGCAAACTCTAGAGTTAATTATAAAGCCCGATGTTCCGATGAAATGCCTAGACGGAAGTTCGTTATGACTGCTAGTAAAACGCGATGGCGCTACACCAACGATCTTCCGCAGGATTTTTACATCGGAAGCCTGCGATGGAAACGGACGAACGAGTTTAAGCTTTCGATAAAACTTCGACAATATTAAGCAGGAAACGAGTTCGAGATTTGCAGTTCTGAACAGACCCAAGAGTGCTACAGGTGAAAATATTAGTTTCGTGAACTGTGAAAAGGAAGTGGCTTGTTTGAATAGAAGTAACTAGAAGTGCTTGTTTATTCATTATTTTCCAATATTTTTGTAAAACACTGAGATCAGGAGAGTGCTACAGGGTGGAAATATTAGTTTCGTGAACTGTGAAAAGAAATTCTCTTATTTGAATAGAAATAGAAATGCTTGTTTACTCATTATTTTCCATTTTCCATTTCTGTACAATTTTAAGATCAGAGGATCAAAGGTAGTTGAACCAGTAGTCAATCGTTTAATAAAAGATATCGATTCGTTTAATGAATAAATACGTTTAAACTGAAGTAAAAGGGGAGGACTTTTTCAAATAGTCAATTTACATTGTTTAAATTAATGATATTTACTAAGAAAGAAGAACTCAGTAGCTATATTTAAGATATACTCGATACTCGATCAGTACCCAGTAGTCGATCACTTCAATAAATAATGATTTTAAAATACTTATTTATTTGTTTACTTATTTATTGCGTAATAAATTTATTGTGTGATCAATTTCAAAAGGTTCAAGTAACCCTATCTTACTATTCATTGAAATGATCGACTACTAGGTACTGATTGATTATCGGGTCTACTACCTAATCCACTTTTCTATTTTTATTCCTTATAACAAAACTGCGGCTTTGTCAAATTCTTTAACTATAGTAACCCTCAAACTCCACATATTCCCTACTTAACTCATCCAACAACAACGCAGATTGAACGCATAATAGCTCGAGCAAATTCGGATACTCTACAAAACCAAAAACCCTTCAAGCGTTAGAAACATCGCAGTTCGAATTTTACAAATTTCCAGCCGTATTAGAAAGCAAAGGGAACAAATATTTCGGTATACCAGAGCAGGTCGGATCAACTAACCTTTGCAAACTAGATCAAACATCCCGCAGGACCGATGGGAGTTGCCAAGAGGAATCGAAATTTCTGAATCGAACAGCAAGCAGTATGTGAACGGAATCAACGATACAAAGCGACCAGCCGTCGAAAATACCTGAAGATCAAATGGACCACGCAGCTTCGACTTTATTGTTTTCCATATTCGCCGGGGAATTCTTGATGCGCTCGTTGATTGCGAGTCAATGAAAGGAAAATAAAATAGAGAATAAAAAGGCCAAACTAGCACGAAACAGAAAGAACGGGGAGGCGTCGACCTCGCGGCACGAACAATTTGCACGGCCAGCTAAATGGACGAGCTTGTTGCTGGTCGTTATTTATGAACGCTGAAAGCTCCAAGTTTCGACGAACTTTGGAACGCTTGTGTTTAGAGACCGAGTCGGTCGACAATCGCCAGTTGGAGCATCCAAGGCTCATCTGGTACACTGACCTATCCCAATATCCTATCTTAATGAACGGTTTGCCGATGAACCCTCTTAACGTGATTAAATTCCACGCGCTTAGCTTTATCCCTGGCCAGCATCTGCCAAAAGAATTCTGGCTCTGCTAGCAAAACATTTTCGCTGTTCCCTGGCACAGCCTTGCTTCATCGTTCTCAAACGAACTATTCAGCGGGGACGGAAGTAATTTAATAATTCGTCACGAAGAAAGTTCACCCCTGTACGAGAACAGGTACAATGAGGTCAAAGAGCGGAACTAGTGGAAGAAGATAGAAGATGTGTGATTTTCGACCGAAGACTGCAAAAGCTATTTTTCCTTTTTTCAGGAAAGATGGCTCCAAATTTTTCAAACGTAATTGGGAATATGGAACGTGGAAGGTCGAGTAGTTTAGGACGCTAACGGTTTCCTTTGATCTTAAGAGCTCATTGTGTGATGGACAGCAGTTAGAAGCAATTATGCGGTGCTTCCGGGGCATCCCGGATATACGCAGACTGTTTTTCTGAAAAGAATGTCTCGCGCTAGTTAGGAGTTAAACGACTTGCGGTCAAACTTGTTGGACGAGTAAATTATGTGGAATATTTTACGTAATGAGCAGGGGCTTGGGTTTGTGTATTTTTCGCACACACTGAATTTGAAAAGCAATAATTTTCTTGCTTTTATTGAGAGAGAGAGAGAGAGAGTAAACAATTTGCAAGAAGGTAAACTTTATCTTCGATAACTGCATAAGTAATTCGAAGAGCGTGAAGTGTTTGAAAATTTCTACATACTAACAATACTAAATTTATTCATATTCTCTCTTTATGCTTCGTAGCTCCTTAGAATGTATATGAAGTACTTTTCTGTTATTAGACATTACTATTGCCTTCGGAAAATTATTTAGATTTTTTAATATTGTTGTATCTATGTATGATAAGTATATTTATTAAATTTTCATAAGTACTTTAAACATTGAATATTCCATATTTAAGTAAAATAAAACTAGGAAGAACTTGACGCAATAATTCTACCAAAATCTATCAAAACCTGGAGTTCCATAAGATCCCCAATTCCGAAATTAATATTTAAAATCCAAATGACACGATATCTCTCCTTGAACTAATCAATATTCAACGCCACCAAGGTCCCGTCCAACACTGGCATTACCTACCGAGAATGCAAACACGAAACCAAACTCCAAGCTCAAAGAAGCTTGCCGACCTTGAGGAGCCAAAAGTTGGAGTGTTTGGTCTCTAAGCGCTGCTTAGCTTCGCAGAGCGTAACCTATACCGAAAACCACCGCCCTAGTCAATGCAAACATTTGTCAACGATGGTACCGCAGTATTCCAACTCGCTAAACTCGATCCAAGGTTTTGCAATTGACGTTCGGTTCCAGGAAGAATCCGACCCAGGGCATCGTAATCGATTCAGCACGTGGAAAATCGGGTTCTCGTCGAGGGAAACGAGTCTGAAAATCGCGTCATGCGACTTCGCATTCCGCGAAGACCGAGCCTCCGCGGAAAGAGAAAGAAGCGACTGATGACCGGATGTCCGTCTGTGCCTTGGCTGGTGGCGTGCACGCGAGCACTAGCTCGCTACGCGGCTGGTTACGAAAGGAGAACTTACGCTCGGTGGAATGCACCGCAAGAAACCGGCTCTCCTCGTCAGAGAATGGCCAACGCAGAGGAAAGGAGCTCGACGGTGTTTTCGAGCTGTGACCATCCTCTATGCGGATTCGAAATATCCTTGACGTGCTATTTTCTTCGACGACGAGTCGCTAATAGCGATGGGACTGAGACCGATCGGAGCATGAAACCTTTCGTGATTGGATCTGTCTTTTTCAATTTGCAGGGAGTGACCTGTGATGGGTCGAGACGTTGGAGATTACTGAGGGGATGTAGTAGGGTACTTTTGTAGATTTTATAGTTCGTAATTAACCCTTTGTAACTCCATGTTACTTCGAAATTACATACGGGTAATGTATCGAACTTATTTTATTTTTAGGCCTCTAGGTGACGTTCCTATCTCCTGTTTTTTAAATTAAATTGTACATGTATGCTTAACTATATGGATAATCTACCCCCTATAGCTCCGAAAGTACAATTTCTTTTTTTATAAAAGAGTTTGAAATTTGCAAATCGATTGTTAATTCATATGTGAAAGTCAATATTTGGTAGTTCTAGGTAAAATCAATTTTTTGAAAAATTGAAAAATTCATTGAAAAATTTGGAGCTGATTCTGCTTTACAATTTTAATACAATTTGAACACGTGTAACGACGCTGTATTTCTTTATAAAATAAGTTTCACTTTTCAGGATACTTCTGAGAGGTACTCTGAGAACTGTTAAGGTACTAAAAGGGTTGAATGAGAGTTAAAGGAAAACAGAATATTCAAATTAAAATTCTTTCGAATTTTACTCCAATATCCCACAAATTAGATCTCTCTTGGAATAAAGAATCAAAAACACTGTGCCAAAAATCTCCCAAAATTTCTCCTACAAAAATCAAGCATATGCTCAACCTCTTAAATCTTCATTTTCAAACGAAGGCTTCTATATTTAGCATAACAGGCCCTGAAAATGATGATACCACGAAGAAGTAACACATAATTTCGTAATACAACCATTTTTTCGAATTACTTCAGCAATTAAAATTGTTCGAAAGTCACGTAGCATTGGAGGCTCGATTCTATCGCTACATGCCGCCGAGGTAAGGCCAGACGCACGCCCATCTGGTGAGCCAATCAGCGTCTGCGACGTCATCTCGTACGATGTAACGGAGAGACTCACCCACGTGGTAAGCGTCGCGCTATTTTAGTATCGTGCCACGAGAAAATCCACCGATCGCGCACCTCGTCTATCCAACCGAGCATTCTAGAATTTCACGATTAATTACTCGCGCCTGTGCCACATCAACAACAACAAATTTCCCACCATCGGGAAACTCAATTTTTCCCGAGCGTCGTCACGTTTCGCGCGGGACTCTAATAAACGAACCGATGTCGCACAACATATGGCATGCGTGACCCTCAGAGCTCGTTGCAATTGCATTCTCAACAGAGATCTCTAATTGACCAATTAAGCATCTGTTATCTCGATGTTATTTATTACGTTCTTATTTTCGAACTGATTCAGATCCTTTCGCGCGAACGATGAAGTAACACAGCTGGAATAGACGACACGCTAGAGATCGTGATCGTTGACATATAAGATTGTCTCGATGTGGAAACGCTTTAACTGGATTGTTTACGTGTTTAACAGTCGTACGACATACGCTGGACTGAATGGAAAACAAGGCCAGGCAAACAAAACTGCCCCCGTAGGTCAGTTAATGGTTAGTCGTAGGAACGAGTAAACAAATTTACGGTTTCTCAAAGACGCATATGCGGAGAGATCGGATGCTCGGGCTATTAAAATACTGCGAGCAAAACAAGCTAGGAATAGGCCGAAAACAGCTAAAGATAGAGTACGGTGCTACGAACGTCCGTCTAGTATTTCCATCGAGAGTAGGCTCTTCACCTCCAGAGCTCCCTCTCGAATTCAAAAACTCCAATTCTCGGTACCATACCGCAACAAATTCAAACCACGAAAAATCACCCCACCACGCACTGCACAATTCTCCCTCGCTCCATTTCATTCCCGAACTTCCCCACAAACCATCCCCCAACTTCGATACATACTCTCAAGTCACTCGAAAAACCATTCGCTCGATTAAAAATCCTAATAAACAATTACTATGTACTCACAAGAGTAGAACGTAGTAACAAGCAAGGCGAGCCAGGACAGCTGCTTCTCCACCAGATTTCTCATCTCTAAGGGCCCTCGAACAGTCTGTCACAGATGTCCTTCACTAGCCAAAGCACCAGCGCGCCAAGGGCGAAATGAAATAAGTTTGCGCACTGTATAAACAGTCGAACGTCTTATAAACGAGAAATCGTGCGTTTCTCTGCAACAGGGTGTCAGGAAACGAACGTACGCGTTGGACACACGTTTCTCAGCACAATCGGTCAGCCTCGATTCACAGTGGCCAGTGAAACGTCCCCGTTCATCGACAGCCACAAACCGTACCGCGTGACCGGCTATGCACGACTGACTCGAGGAACGCGTTTTGGCGGCACGAAGCTTTAAAGGCGCGCGCTGAGTGCGCGTGCGCGGATCGCTCACGCCACCAGGCTCCATTTGGTGGGGCGCCGTGGCGAGAGCGCGTTTCTTTCTCTCTCGTCCCACCTTCCACGTTTTCTTCGTTGACGTTGCCGCTGTTTCGCCCTGAACCACGGGGCCTGGCGCCGCTATCATTACGGACCCTTTCGTCGAAGCGACGCGCGGGGTCATTAATTGAAAGACTTCGCGGAACGAGGGGCAGGGGGGAGGCAGAGGGCGCTGCGTTCCCCGCCGTGAATGGAATTTAATTAAGAACGGGGTTTCATTGTCGGTGGACAATGACGACAGGGTAATTAGCGGATTTAGGGGGAACGACGATAGGTTTGGTTGTATCGCGCGACGCTGCGCGTTCCTGATCCTCCTGACGCGGTGTGACGCAACGAGCGTTGCGTCGATGCTCGCCTGTCGGAAATTTTGATGAGATCGCTGGGTTATGGGTGATCAATTCAAGCTGTTTGATTTCATTGCTTTGAGAATTAGTTGTTTCGGTTTTCTTTGGTATAAAGTGGTTTGTAAGACGTGTTTGAGATGAAAAGGGGAATTTTTTATTAGGATTTTAATGTTTCTTCTTTACTTTCTTCGAAGTACGAGTGGAAATGCGTCTCTGACACCTTTTAATATTCTTCATTATGCACTTATATTCGTTTTATCTTTGTATCAATTGGCTGCCAGGTTTCGTTAAATTTTGTGCGATATTCAGTATTTCGCGTTTGTTTCGCAGAGTTAAATTTAGTAGATGATTACTTGGGTTTTCAGTTATACTTCTTATAAAGCATGTTAAACATCTGACTGAATCGAAGTTATATAATTAAATATAGCATCGTGCAATTTTTGAAGAAATTCATTGGAAATGTGCTAACGAGTTGACGTGATGTAACGAATACATCATATTAAATAGAGATTCCTAACGGTGACGTGGTAAGAGGATTTTCCTCGTAAGTAGATTATGTTTGTCATGGAATCGTGAGTACGTTGTATTGTCTTGCATGTAGATACGCAATGACTATGTATACATTACAGTTGCTCATATAGTGTACTCGAAAAATAAATTTAAAATTTCTTATTTCCTTTTTAAAAAGAATTACACATCTATTACAGAAGTGTAAATTAAAATGTATAAAAAAAATAATGCATTAAAATTCGTTCTTTGAAAAGCTATAGTCAAAACAAAAACTTGTATTTTTTTCGTAATTAATTTTATAGTTGTCTGTTGTAGTGTACATCAGATTTTTTAAATTTTTCTCAAACTTTTTATTTTGTATATTATTCTTGTAACATATCTATGCCAAAAAGAATACCACTATTACGCAAAGCTTTCAGACGAGAAAGTAAAAAAGAAACGAGAGTTTGTATGCTACTGTGATAAGAGTAATATCTTTAAAATCGCGAAACAAGGAAGTCCTTTTCGTTTGAAGTTTTTACATTGTTAGGTCAAATCGGATAAATTTAATGTTTCAAAGGAACATTACAAAAGCCTTTGTTCAAAATGGCTTAATGAGAGACGTGAAAGAATTTTAAAATCTAACAGCTCTTAAGATACTACATTACCCTTCCTCTTTATTTCTTCAGACTACATAAACTTTTAATTTCTATGACACTCATTCAGATGCTTACTTATTTCGCACATAAATTCTTATTTTGATTTAAATTATAATTTGCAATTACTTAAAAATTGTCTAAAATGAAATTTTGTCTGTATTAAATCGCCTAATATCTATTAAATCTCTCAAATTGTATTCCGTTCAATTTTTATCTTTGCTGCAAGAATTGTACCCTTCACTTTACTTAACGATCCAACAAAAACCAATTTCTGAACCTTCACTCCACAATTCGCGGTTCAAACGTGCCAAAAGTATCCGACACTGGCGAAGTGGAAAAGTGTAGAAACTTATTCGCGTAACGTCAACTGCGAATCACAGGCGTCACAGAGAGAAGAAGGCTGTTCGATTTTAATTTCAAATGCGACACTATCGACATGCGAATTAAATCGTTCACCTTGTACACTGATCAGCCGACTGATACGTGACGGTCATTCAACGAGCGGAACGAACCTCAGAAATTAATAAACGAATGCAGAAATTATTTCCTCTTCCGCCGATCGTTTAAATTACTGGAAATTATTTCGATTAGATCAAGCACGTGGATATGTGATAGCATACAAGCAAAACAACGTCGTAAGTCTTTGAACTGCTAAACAGAAAGAAGTAAGTGACTTTGATACTCTTTCTAAAAATATTGATGTATTTACTAAGATACTTTCCTTATGACTAAAAATAGGAGGACGCAGTGATATAGAGATCAAGTTTGACGAAGCTTTACTTGGTGAATCTCAGTCGAAAATAAGTGGAGACATGTTTGAGCGTTTATACAATTAGAACTTCATAAGCAAGATATTTGCATGTATAATTTTAAACATTTCGCGGTTCGTCAAAATTGGTTTCTATCTCACTGTGTCCTCTTCTTTAAGTAATTAATATTGCAAAGGTATCGTTCCTATCGCTAATCTTAAGCTTCTATACCGCACAGCAAAAAGTAAATCTAATGGAAACGACTAATTTCATTTTTTTTTCTTTCCCCTACGCCCCTGTTCTTCCCCCTCTTTCCCCTTCTCTCCCTCTTCTTTTTGAAAAGCCATCACGCAGAAAATTTTTCCTTTTTCGATCCTGCCCCTCTTTCACCCCAGCGTGCGCTGCTGCTCCTTTAATTGAGCATAGAAACGCTCGCATGGATACACACAGAATGAACCCACCTTCGTTCGTACATTCGCCAGTTTCTATAAAATTTCATCGTTCGCTGTTTTTCTAGTTCGTCGAATTTGCATTATGCAAATCGCGAATTTGATTACATCAAACCGGTGACCGAGGCAGAGCTGAAAGTTCTGCCCGCGGAGAACGGAATAATTTCGAGAAATAACTCGAGCAAATCGTAACTTAGCTGGCAGATTAATTTCTCCTCTCAGACCGCGAGCCGTGATTTCCTGAATCCCATTACGCGATGCACGAAAATAATATTCCTTGTAACGTACACGGGAACGTTCGTTAGGATTACATGGAAAATTCTAATTTCTAAACTGTTCGAGGGTGGAGGTTTGAAGGAAACACTGTGGAGTGTTTACATGGTTGTTTGAAATTGATGGTGTTTGGACTCGAGGTATGTGTGTTCAAACCGTACTCGTTTAATGATATCAGACTATCTAATAGTTGTGGGAAAACACAAATTTTGTGAAGACAGATTTGAGAATTATAACAGGGTGCTCGATAGCAAGTGTCAGAAATTTTAAGTGAAAAATTTTTACATATTAAAATAAGACAAAAATCAAGATAGATAATTCTGGTTTCTGGTTTTCTTTCTGAGTCATTAATTCTTGAGAAAAAGCCTAAAATACACGCCACACGTGTCTCACTTTGAACTTTTTTTTAGAACTTTCGACCTAACACACGTCAGCAGTAGAATAAGTCCTAAGTCAGACACATAAGAAGCGAATTTTTAGAACGTTTTTAGAACAATTAATAATTCTTAAACGAAGTCTCAAACGCAATTTCGTTATTCTTGATTTTTGCCTTTTTTTGACGTGTAAAATCACCTCTTAAAATTTCTGACATCAGTTGTTGAACACCCTGCAAAATCTGATGATATTCATATAAATTAAAATTTGTTTCAATACTAGGTAAAATAATCGAAACGAACTGAATAATGATTACCACATTTAATTATTGGTCCAATATCAAGGCATTAGTATATTGTAAAAAAAAATTTTTTCAAAACTTGATTTACCAATAGAAAAACCACATACATACAATTTATTTCGGTTTCAGGCATATAAAATATAACAACAAAGAATGAGTAAGTCAGATGCTCAGCACGTGGTCCAGATTAAAGATATAATTTTGACCGAGCACTATATTATCCAGAAAGCGCGAAATTTACGATGTTCGAAGGGGAACACGAAACACTAGCAGACACGTGACTGCCCTCGTATATAGGCAGGCGTTCAAGTTAATAAAGGATTAAATAAAGCAAATAACGGTGAACGTGGGAACGACGAGGTTTTCGCATCAGAAAGCTGCCGTGACAAAGTCTGGCGGATCGACACGAAAACGAAACTCGTAAAGTTTTACGATACGAACGCGAGCTCCGCCCCATTCGCGAGAAAAGGAACGCTTTTCCGCGAGAAATGTATGAAGTCCGAAATGGTAGCAGAAAGGGGGACTTCGCGCGTGAGAAAATCGAACCGAAAGAGAAGCAACTTCCTTCGCTAAAGAGGGGAGCCAATAGTGAATAACGAAAATTCAAGTTGAAATGCAGGAAAAGGCAACACTTTGTTGGAATAAATTTTAGGACGAAATTACGAAATAATCGAACATGATTTGGAAGAATGAGTTGTTAATCTAAATTTTTGCACACGGTTTTATATTAAATTAGCAATTAAAATTTTTCCAACTTTCAATAGAAAATTTCAATCAAACATAAAATCTCAATACTTTTATTAAACACGTACGCTGAATAAAATTTTTTGTTTTACTATGTATGGGAATGTTTCGTGATATTTAAATGAGCAGGTATTCTTTTATACATTGACGCGAAATGAGGAAAGGTTTCGTCTAAAAGTGGAAGTACGTCCTCGAAAAATATTTTTATCTTTTGATCTTCGATAAGGCGTCAACGCGTGATCTTAAGGTGTTGGTATGTGAATGCATGACGGAATCAAATTATTCCCTGAATATACTCCCACTATCACGTTCAACGATTTACGTAAACGATCGTACGATCCTGACGTGGCTCATTTACTAGTGTATCGTATGATTCGATACATTCACTGACAAAAATATTATGCTTACTGTAACGTCATGTGTGTCTACATAGAAAAGGTTTTTAGATCTTTTTCCTTCTAAATAAATTTGTCTATTTTTATAATTGGATTTTCTACTTTCTTGCATTATTTTTATTCCTTTATTTATGTTACGAATTTCAAGTAGATGCAATTTAAAAGAGTATTCTTTAGTTTCAGTTTGATCGTTTTCCATAATTTAAAAAACCTTATCTTATGATTTTTATTATTGCCATCATTATATGCTAAAATTTAATGAACTAGAAGTAGTTAATTTAATTATGCTAAATTAAAAAACCAATAAAAATGTTCACGACTCTGTCACGATGCAACGACTTTTTTTCACCTCAACAGCAACCGTGAACCTCTAATTGCGGAATTGGCCCTCTACGAAATTACTGTGGCACATTAATTGCATATGTAAATGCGCCCTCCGACTGAAGTAGACGTTACAAATTAACGTAACTGCTGCGTAATTAACAAGTGCTGTCGTAATAAAATCAGAGGGATGTGTATGAAACATCAAAATAATAAAATATGATGATTACCTACCCCTACTTCCTTTATCCCCGATTACAACTGAATTAATGCAAAATAAAAAGGAATAATTAAAATGAAGCTACTTCATGTTAAAAATAGGCATTACTGAATTCTGGAATAAATTATTTAGTTAAAAGTCAAAATAATTTTACTTATGCTTTATTTCATTTTCTCAAATGATACTAATCCCATGTTAACGATTTTGTAATTATTTGTTTAACTTTCAGTTATACTCTTCAATATTCATAATGCTTTAATTACACAAAATATTGCGCAAGGGTCAAATCATTGATAGAGAGGTTGATAATATCAAGTACTTTAAAGAGCACTTTAGAGATAAGATAATCATGAATAATGTATCGTGACAAGTTGTTTAGCTTCCGTCGGAAGTTTTAATAAAATCACAAAGAAGAAGACCTATAGCCATGATGCAATGACAAGTTTTCCAATAATGTGGCAAAACTGAATTTCATATTAGTATCTTCTTCTTGCTCGAAGAAAATACTAATGGTACAAACTTGTGTAACTGTCCAAGTCACAGTATATGTACTCAGAATCTCTCAGAAGAAATAAGAACGATTCTTAAAGCGAAGGGGAGGAAAAAAGTGCAACCATCAGAACCCTTGCTCTTGGTTTTCTCTGTCAATAATATAATGGAAATAGTAGCTGAATGTTGCGCAGAGGCCAAGGTTTCTTTGCTTCGGAACCGTCACGTCTCGTTGGAATTGGCACCGAGCAAAAATTGGGAAGAACAAACACAAAGACTAGTTGACCTTCCTCTTCCTTTTCTCATCGCTCCATTTTCCTGAATGTCGCGTAAATCGTTGCTTCCCTGGCACCAGAATAATAAAAGCGGGACGCTATAATGGCGTGATGCTTCGGTATACGTCGACCATCGCTACGTGCTAAACCAGCTCGATATGATCGAGCTGAGTACTTCAGTGAACATCAAATACTACGTTACTTAATTATACAACACGCTGTAATGATCTCGTGATAAGCAGAGCAATTATCGCTAGCTTTTGATGTTCAAGTTGAGATCGCGGAGTTCCTTTGGAGCTAATTTGTTACTATTTGTTATTCATTAGAAGATAACCTTATTTTAAAGAAATAATAACTTTCTTAATAAACAGTAAGATGAAAATTAAATGTAGGAGCTTGGTAGAATATATAAATATAAAAAATATATACGTTTTCCAATAAGAGGAAACCTATATCCCTGATGCAGTCAAATAATTGCAAAATAATTTGTGAACAAAGGCATAAAAGAAAGGTGATATTAAAGAAAATAAATATCTTGAAATCTTAAAAATAGTTACACATTTTCAGATAGGTTAAACATTGAAGTTGTCTGACGACATAGCGTCTCATACTACTGATTCTTGAAATCTATAAATTGTATTTATCTCAGTCGCTTATCTCCAACTTATCGGCGTCGTAAATTATACCAAAAGTTCTGTAATTCTATAGCAAACATCGAAGCAAGTGGCAGAGTCACTTAATAATACATCAGGTTATGGCGTTAAATTAGTTTGTCAAACGCTTGACTTATACTACTATCTCTCAGTAGTAGAGATCCTTCTCCCTGTTCTTTTGATACATTTTACATATTTGTCATATATATAAAAGTTAAGCGAGTGGAATTCTAGTTTCTTCTTCTTTCTTAGAATCAATCTTTATAGCTCAATAATCATATCTTCTCCATTACCTATTTTCCTGTTTTCTCCCAGCGCGTATTCCCTTCCAATAATCATTATAATGGCTTCCTTAAATGCCCATTTTCGTGCATTCTCTTCCCTTGGCTGACGACCCAGAGCGAAATTTTACCACAGCTTCAACTTTAAAGTATACGAGTTAGAAACAAGTAGCTGCATCCACCGCATGGTGTTGTTAAATCTCACTTTGCTACAGTTATTTTCTTTCCATAACGACTTCTTGTTTCCTCCCTTAACCAAAGTTATCTTGTTCTTTAGAACAGTGCTGCGTGTACGTTGTTTCCTCTACATATTTTTCTATATCTCAACATTACTATAAAACGTTTACTTTGAACAAAGTACGTATAGTTAATATAAATTCTACTTCGTTTACACATATACCTAATTATTTACTTATACATACCTACTTCATTTAGAGTTTATACGCATAAACGATAACCCTGGAGAAATGAGATGAAATCTAGTAGCTATCTGACCGTAGAATTTCTCATTTTTCTTGTGCTCAACGTTTCGTCCATATCATCGACGCACGTCATTCGACGTCGCCGTCTGGCCGGCGGCGTCGCGACGTCTGGCGTCCTGCTCGCTTTTTGCTCAAGTGCTTTCGGCTCTTTTATTTCCCCAGAACGATTCACACATTCGTGTAAGGGTATTTCGTCACATCTGACTTTGGGGACCTAGTTTCAAAGGTCACGTTAAATTGTATTCTTAAGATCTCTGCCAAGGACCAACGAAACGATCGAACGTATTTTCCAGAATGACTCAAATGTGGACACATTGTAACATCTTACGCAAGGTTATTTACAAATCCCATTTCCTTTTCTAGCAAAGGAATTCGGTTTTTTAAATGGGATTAGTCTGACAAAATTGATGACCTCAATGTCAAATATCATCAGACCCTGATTCGACATGGAATAGCTCATCTCTTTCCATTTTTACCTCTTACTTTATGAAGGGATTCCCCAAAGGAAAGACCGACGATGTAAGAGGAAAAATGAAACGAAGAACAGAGAACGAGTAAAGCTTTCCTGTTACGAGACGTGGCCCAGTTTCGTGGGAATACTTCATCCTATAAAGGGATTCGAGAAATACTTCAGTTAAGTGAAATGTAAACGGTAGGTAATGGATTCGAGGGAAATCTTTGGATAATTGCATCTGATTTCCCATCTATACAAGCTCTCAATTATACATTGATCCATGGGAAAACGTAATTTCGTGGAGATATTCATAACAGTAATATCACAGCGGAAATATCTCTGAATTTAATTAGAAAGGGGATTAGTCGTTTGATTGATCGATAGAAGATTCCAGTGCATTCTCGATGCAACGAGCAGTTATAGATTAAATTTAGCATTCAATGAGCAGGATAATTTTAAATTCGTTTAGATCTCTAATTAATATCAACATTTTAATATACATCACTTTGTAACGTAGACATATTTTTAAGTAGAATCACTAGCTTCCAATATTACTAGTTATGTAAAGAATGTAACTGGAGATTATCGAGAACAAATGAAATTCAAATATTGTAATTAAAATTTGATATCCAGAATCTCGCCATTAAATTTAAATTTCATCTACGAATGAAATAAATAATTCATTAGCTGTTGGTATCGTTTGTAAAAATTAATGACATTAAAACTACGTCGATATATCCGTTTTGCAATAACAACGAACTCCATTGTGATATGATAATCTGACGTACAGGATGCATTTATGCTTTTGCGCGGTATATTTCACGCTATGACGCCACCATTGAACTGGAAGTACTCGTTATGATCTCATACGAAAAATAATTAATCAGGAAAATCGTTATGATTTGTATGAGAAATACGAATGAAAATCTCTATTATTATAGACTTTAATTTAAATGCAAACAGGTGCAGAATTCTGAACTTCTTCTCTTGTAAATGAATTATAGAAAATAACTATTCGTGAAATTATATTAAAACTAGAAATACATACTAAAATGTAGTGTAACTAAGGTTTTGAGTATGCATATACAGTTATCACAAATTTTTAAATTAGATTTAAAATAAAAAAATTCTAAAGACCTATATCAGTACTTGGAGCAGAAAATCGAACTTAGAATGTAGAAATTTTACATTTCTTCTAATTTTATAAGGGAAACAGAAATAATTTGGTTACTATCATCCTGTTCATCAACACGCATGAATTAATACACACCTGATATCAGTATTCCTGAAAGGGAAAACAGTAATATTATCCAATTGATGAGTTGGTATCAGTAATTTCATATACACTAATCTAGCAGTCACGATAATCTAGTTGACAAATAATAACTAATATTTTAATGAATGGGTTTCAGCAATTACAGTTTATCGTAATAAAGGGATTGAAAATGTCCCGTGAAAGCTAGCAGCCTAAAAGCATTCGATTTCCGTTAACCATTAGAAGACTCCGATTTTTCCAACAGGATAAAACGGAACAGCCAGTGAGTAATCGTCGATTACACGCGAATTGCAACGTGATTGTGACATTATCAACCGACCACTGATGTGAAACCGCTGATGTAAACATTGTCGAAAATGCATTTATGCACATACATGCGATCAGAGTCGATATTTCGTCACGATAATTTCGTTGATTGGACTTGAATGGTGTTTGGTCGAGACCACCTCGTTACAAGCATATTATCGCTACTAGCCATAAAATATCATTTACTAGCGACTGTCTATCGCCCAGATGTGACTAATGTACGAATAATCGCGAAAGAATAACGCTATTAATCAGTGTACATCGAAACTGTTGAAATTATTAGCATTGTTCTGTGAAGCAATACTACTAGATACACATAGAGTACAATGATGGTACAAGAAAGTTTAATTGTAGAATACACATATTATTCAATAATCTTCTAATAAAAACATTTATAATGTTTATGACTCCCTGTACACTTTCACTTTCATGACATAATATTCCAAATTGTCTTCAGTAAAAGGCTCTCTATTAAAAACTTATATCATTTGAAATAGCTATATTGATTGACTTTGTCTCTTTTAAGCGGAATAAAATTCATCAAACCCTTTTTATACAAAGCAATACGATACTACATCATTGTTCACGAAAAAAGACGAAACAGTGAAAGAATGAAAGAACAGAGGATTAACGAAATAAAAACCAAGTCGATCAAAAAGCTTCAAAGAACCAGATCGATAATTGAAAAAGCCAGCCATGTGCACACCTAAAAAGAGCGTAAATCGAATAGTGGAAGTCAATCGAATTTCGTGAAAGAATCGCTTAGATTCAGAATGCTTAACAAGTTCTAAGTAAAACGTGTATAAATGGGGGCTCGCTGTCACTCGTAAAACATCGTTTCACGTTCTCAGTGACGCACCTCTGCCCATAATGGCCGTGGATATCATGCTGATGGTTTTAACGAGCAAAAGTGTGGCCATTCTACCGGAACCCGATTGATATTTGCGAGTGCGTTCCCGAAACAGACTCTTTGATCTCCGACTGGAAACGGTTGAGGAAGCTCGAACGAAACGCTCTTTGTAGATTGATTTTTCACCGTCCTTTCCGCTTGTCATTCGTTTAATCGAACTACTATTTGTCGAAATCGTTCCCACTGTAATCTCTCCTGTGTTACCCTCGCGGCGTCAGTTGTCACTTTCCAGTTATATTCCACTCGCTTGCGGAAGGTTACAACTCCCCTTTCGTCTTTGATCCAGTTAATAGGGACTTTTAATTGATCCCTGAAGAATTGAAGATGAAACTCAGACTAAATGGCTTGAAATGCGATTTATGGCCGAAAATTGAATCTTAAGCTACATGTCAGTAGAATTGTAGTGAAATATTGAGTAACTGAATTTTGATAAAAGTTAGTTTTGGTAATTTATCATTCTGTAGCTAAAAGCCAGACTAACCCAAGTCCATTTTTTTTCAAAATTAATATTTAAAATAATATTTACTATTTTCGAAAAATTCTTTTGTATTTTAAGCATCTTAACACATTAAAGTCCAAAGTTGCGTAAATACATTTCATTCACCATTTTTTTAAGGAAATTTATATTACTGAATTCTGCTTCTTCATGTCACAGTTATGTTGCGTTTGTGCAACTTTGAGCCTTAATAGATTAAGAAAAGATAATTGCACCGTCTAATTTTTTACAGAAGAAAGAAAAGAAAAATTTTAAATTACTTCGAAGTACACGCAAACTAAATCTTCCAGTTTTAAATTTTGTGAAGTCACTAACACCAAGGTGTCATTCTAGGATTAAACCTACTCTATCTATAACTTAAGGACAATGGACCCGTAAATACTTCCTCAAAAAAGTTTATAATACATCTCAGCAACCGCTATCTACAATTATCTCTTTATCCTCTAAGCAAGAATTAAATACCTCCGTTCTTCAGCCAGATCTCGCGGCACAAAGTAAACAACTGCAACAAGTTAGGGAACAAGGCTGTTACTTAAACGGCGACGATGCAGAAGTTCGACGTTCTCGCATTATCCTGAAACTCGTCTAGCTGGCAAGCTCTGCTCAACAGTCCCTAGTATTTCAATCATGGACGGGGCTTTCCATCAAAGTGGAATATTTTAAGTCGGATCTGGGCGCATTAACTGTGCGCTTGAAAGTAATTTTGAAGCACTCCTTTGCAATATGCACGAGGGCCAGTCGCCTACTTTTCACTCTTCCATGCCCACTCACTGAATTGCATTCATAATCGGCCAGACAATATAGGCTAATCCCTGCACGTGTCGCGTTCACTGTATAACACTCGCGGCGAAATTGATTTAAATTTCTTATCGTGTTTGGATTAAAAATTGGCCAGTGTATTTTTTAGAGTGCCAACACAATGAGATTGGTCAAACTTTTGTGGACGATGAAAACTGAATTTTTAGTCCTTTTACTTTTGCATTATTTTCCTTTAGCAAAGGAAAATATTTGACCAGTTTCACATTTTATTGTACATGCACAGAACACTGAAATTCACTTTCAATACTTTCCCTTTTTTATCGATTCCAATCTTTTTCGAGTCAATTTATTTAAATTAAAACATTGTATTATTATCGTACTTAACATATTTTAGTGTATACTTAACGTAGAATAATTTAAAATAGATTAATACTATTAGTATGAACTGACGTGGATTGAAATTTTATGTTACTTAGTTGACTGTCGCTTTTGAACTACCTATTTAAATGTTTCACATGGATGTTCTAGGTAGTGGGGCGGAAATCGTTCTTTGGAAACTATTGGTCGAAGAAAACCCCTCCTTAAAACTGGTTATGGGAGTGAGTGGAAAGTTTAGTGTAAACATGGTAATAAAGGAAACTATTCAATGTCTGAGAATCCAAACACTAACCATGTACTTGCATGACAAACCTAAGCAATGTGTAAAAAAGGAAATGACTCTCCTTTTTTGAAATCTTCCTAATGAACCATTCAGATGCCAAACTGATTAGGTCCACCTTTTGTAAAAATTGTATTTTTATCACTAAAGCACATTAATAATCAACAGTTAAAAAATTGACACGTTTATCTACATAGTTTATATCTACTATTATAAAATAATAAATCTACACATGGTTGATAAATGACACTTAACTTATTCGCGAATCCATTTTCATAAATCTTAAGTTCTTTGTCGAGAATTCAATACTTCAAACACAAAACCAATAATCTCTTAAACAATTCACTATAGTAAATTACTTTGCTTGTTTATTTTAAGCTGAATTTTAAAATACATTATTTATCGTATCGCCACTTTTCTCTACTTTCCATTCTATGAACTTGAACAGTATAGCATCTGAGTGGCCCAAATATCATTCACCAAAAAGATCAAACAGACGAAAAACAAAGAAGAATATTAGGAAAAGAATGAAATCCACTACAAATGCAAGATGCAAAGAATGTCCTTCAAGACATTCCTCCATCGTGCCCACTGGCAGAATAAGAATCACAAACGTCTCGTTATGTTTGAGAATGCACGCCGCCGCTTAACGTCCAACAAAAGCAAGAAATTCGACGCGTTTCTTTGATTGCTTTCGCGGAAAAGCCAACGTAGTCGCTGAGCGTTTGGAAGATCTCGTTTCAGAGCCCAGCGCAGAGCCGACGGGAACGGAAAACAGAGAGAACATTTCGGTCGGAAAGTCGGTTTAGCCTAACTCCTGGGAATCTGAATCCGAAACTATCTTCGGACTACTAGCAAGCCAGTTTGCCTGCAACTGCATTTCTCTCTCCCTCTGGGGACGCTATCCATTTCGTTCCTTCGTTCCCTACCCCCGTATCGGCCTGGTTCTTGGCTGCTCACCACGTTTCGCGTTTCCCTCCTATCCATCTTCCACCCAGGATTCGCGACTCACACGCTTGCTTGGCTCCTTTCGAATTTACGCGACTCGCGAATTACCGATTAACATCATCGTCGCGGCTACGAAAGTTTCGATAAGGCGGCTGGGTGAGATAGGAGACATCCAAGTTCATCGTGGTAGGATCCTGGTATGCTCCGTGAGGTACATGTGAGCATTGTGTTAGAACGAGCAGTCTATCGTTTTCTAGTTACTTTGTGGTATTTTGAAATATTTCAGGTTTAGTTTTATAGCTCAGCTTTACCATGAATGGCGAAGTTTTGTTCTGTGGAGAATCCTAAGCTAGATTTGTTTTTTATATTAAGAAAAATAAAAGTCACAAAGTCTTGGGTAAATTTTTCTACAAACAGCATATTAATTTGCAGTCTCTTTCAAGTATTAGTAGTCTATAACAAAAATGTGTTTTGAAATATTGAAAGTTCTTCTGAGGAATTCAATTTTGCAGACAATGAAAGAACATTTCGATCAGCCTAGGCGACAACTGTAAATCACTCGAGATTCAAGAAAATCTTCAGAAGTGGAATATAAAGCATCCTATTTTCGTGGCTTTCTTTTGAAAATCCTTCTTTTATCGCGAAAACGTTCTTGGTACCTGCTTTTTACTTTCCCAATCTCCCGTCGTCACCGGGTAAAGGGGATCCTACTAAATTATTTTTTCGCTACCCCCCGCCCACCACCTTCCATGTTTTCCACTTTGCACGCGCTGAAGCTCAGGGAAAAGACAAAACGTTTCGTCGGTTTTCTTGGCAACGAGTCCGCCAACTTGGCGAAAATTGAATAGATAGCAGAAACGGATGGGAAGCGGTGCCAAGTTCTCCACCAGGAAGGGAAAAAGGAGAAAAATAATCATGGTCTGAAGTCGACGAAGAAATCAGCCCCCTTGTACTCTTCACTTCTACTATTATATTACGCCGCGTTCTTCTTAGTGGTTCAAAAACTTTTGGTGAGCTGCAAAGAGGTCTCTGGTTCTGACAAGAAAAGGCCAAGAAGTCAAAAATGGATAATTTATAAGAATTTCTCTCCTTCGGGAATTCAAAATCAGAAGACAATCAAATGCGAATTTATACGAATAAATAAATCTTTAAAAACAAAAATTAATATTGAACTTTATACAGGGATAATTTTAAGGGATTTTGTATGAAGCTACGTAATCCAAATTCGAGGAGGAAAATGTGGCTTTATCACACTAATGTAAGCATTGCGAGTATGGTACTATGGTGACGATTCTTCTCACTTGTAAAGCATTCGCGCTCCATCTTACGGTCGCTTTGACAAATATTTGAGCTTTTCAGTATCACCAATAGGTGGTTATAGAATTTTTGTTCATATTTTGTAAAGCAATTTCAAATCAGTAAATTAACAATTCTATTGCGATTACTAATTGAACATACAATAATAATACAACTTATTTGGTAAAAATATGTAAAAAAGGAAATTTAAGATACCTTGCACGATGAAAACATATCTTACAATTTATTTCCTTTTCATATATATTTATACAGGATCATAGTACAAACACTTTGCTACCAACAAATGTTGTTTGCTAACAACAAACTTATACAAAATAAAATTGAACGGCTGTTCAATGAAATTGTACTTTATGTACAACCAGGATAAGGATCTATTCTGTTTGTCCTTAAGATAAACTTAAGTTTTCTATCCATATCTTCATCATAAATAGCTTTACATATTTCATAATTTATCCTTCGTCTAGTTTGTGTAGGCTTCTCATAATACCTTGTGTGTCTATATTGCTCTAGAATTTTTTCCTGGGCTAATATACGATTTAATGTACGACAAGCTTTTTCTACATTGTTGTCTTGAACCATGACAGTTCGAGCAATAAACTGAGCATGCCGTGCTATACCCATCTGAAATGAAATGTTTAGATTGAGTTGTTTAGCAACTCAAAATGATTTATGTTCCTTATCATATGTAACATATTCATTTTATCACCATTGTAAACAAAATTAACTTTCAGCACAATTATTTTGTTAAATGTATCTGAGAAGATTCAATTATTTCAAGGTTTAAATAAACAAACTTGAATCATTTATAGGTTAGGTTTCTTGGAAAACGTATTAAGAAGTACAAATTATTTTTGAAATTTTATCATAGTAACAGATGAAAATACTAACTAATTAATGAATTAAATAAGGTACCTTGTGTGCTGTTCACGCTCAATTTTGGAATATTAACGCAATGAAAGTTGAAGACGATGCAACCATCCACCAAGCGCTCCAATGTCGCGCGTTTCGATACATCGAATCGATACATCTCGAAGCGCGGCTTATTTGAACGTTGTAATTTTCACAGTATACTTCTTTGACAATTTTATCGGCTACGCATAAATGAAAAAATTTGAAAAAAAAGCCGAACATTTTCATAGACATTTAGTTAAAAGTAATACGATCATTCTATTATTAAAACAATGGCAAAGAATACGGAAAAAAGTTTAAAAAATAATAGTTAAATGAAATAAAGTAGCAACACATTTGTAATTATTCATCACTCTTACTTTCCATAATTAACCCTTCAGTCCTGATGGATCACAATGGAACCTCATATGGCCCAAGAAAAACATATTCAACAAAGTGATAACGATAAAATACAAAATCAGATAAGTAAGAATCTAAAGACAGGAATTAATGATTAAAACATGAGTTTAGTTATTAGAATTTTTCGCGCTGCAGTAAAAATTAATTTCAAAACTTAATCTGACGCAATTACTTCTCGATCCTTCAAATTATATTGGAATCCCCAGCGGCATATACAAAGCCATGCTGATAAGGATATCAGAAGCAGAACCACTGAAAACGGAGTAGCATAAATGTGTATGCGGAACATTTGACTTTATGAATTTTAACCACGTGTAGATCCTCTATACTTCCACCTTTGTCCATTAAGTCCCACATTCTTGACTATCAGTACCAAATTGATTAAATCTTAAACGATCTTCACCTCTAACTTCGAATTAAATATTTACCTTGCAATTTAATAACGAGATGAATATTGTTTAATTTTAGTTGCACGTCACATATTGCTTTGCATACTTAATTAACAGCAGAATATCACATTTCGATGAGGATTTTCCTGCGTGAACGGTTAGAGCAATTTTTACGCTACTATTTTTTTTTTAATATTTCGATATTTGCGTAGCAGTCGGCGAAACGAAAACTTTGCAAACCTTTTAACCTGGAATTTAGTATAGAGGCCAATCGTTCCCTGTCATTTGTAAATATCAAACGAATCGATTGTTATAAAGGCATTGCGTAGTGGAAGCGGAAACAAAACTGTAGTTTAGGCGAAAAATAAATATCGTCCATCGAAAGACGGCTGTATTCAGAATATGTCACATCGAATGATTCAAGTGTCATGCACATCGTATGGTTTTATTCCATTTAATATTTTAGCATACTCTTATCACGTTTCCAAAATTTGTCTGCAACATTTGGGATTTGATTTCCATGCGCTCTTTCGCAAAATGTATTGTACAAAGAGTGGAGACCATTAGAAATATGTTTAATTAGTGAACCTACTTGTTTTCCTCAGTGAATGTTATTTTGTGAAGTAAGAATTTTTATCTTAATCTATTTTCGAAGTGTATGCACATTATGTTCCTAATTATTGCTGTTAATTAATTAGTATTTATGAAACGTAAATAAAGCTGCGTGATGTAAAATGTACTGTACTTTTGTGTTTTCCGATTGAAAAATTACAGCTGTTTTAATAACAATAATATTAAACTCTAAACTATAGATAGAGTGGAGAGTAGAAGTAAAAGGTTTGAATATTTTTTTGAATTTCGAGAAAAAGTTCTAAAAAATCTTGATATAATTATTAATCTAACAATGAAAATTCTCAAGTCCATGAATTTAGTTTAAGTGTTACGTATTCTATAAAACTGTAAAATCAGGAAGAGAGTAAATTCCACACAACATTGCTCACAGGATGAAGATTTCCGACCTCTACAATCTAAACGACTGTTTGGTCAATATCTTGGCGCTTAACGCAGAATTGGCCTCAGCGAAGTTTCTCGATACGAAAGGAAACGACAAAGATTTCAAGTCACTTCCTCCTGTCTAAGGAAACAGGATACTTTATGTTCTAATTGTGTTTTGTGGTTGCAAATAAAACACCATGCCGCCGAAACGGAAGAAAGGTTTAAAAAAGATGTCCATAGAGCAAATGCCGCCGTAAGTCGTTATTCACTAAATGTTTTCAGAAGAATGTTCACTATAATGTTAAGTTATAAGAACCTGCAAAACGAACGCTACGTAAGTAGTAATAATGTCAATTCTTTCTCTTTCTGATTCACGTAAACAGAATCGAGCCAGATATTCCTGAGCTACTAGAACCAGAGGAGCCACCAAAACCATTGATATCGTCGGTCACTGGCGAGCCATTTGGGCCTCGAGTTCGTTATATCACTGAAAAGGATGAGGACCAGAGCTCTGATGATGAGCCTGAATCGGAAAGTGACGATGAGCTCAGGCATTTAAAGGATGATTTACCCCAAGTGCCATCAGAATTTTGGCATATACAGAAACTTATTCGATACATGAAAGCTGGTAATCAAACTGCGACTACGGTGGCCTTATGCTTGTTAAAGGATTACGACCTCACCAGCAGGGTAAAATTATCAAATTTTTCACAGCAGATAGATCGTTTAAAATAAACAATATTGATTAAAATTAGAAATTCTTGTTTAAACTGAGATTTACTACACTGGTCAAAAAAGTTTTGGGCAAAAATCGGCTAACTTTGATTGACGATAACTCCGCGAAAACTCATCATAGGATCATGATCTGTGATTAAATTTATAGCTTGAAGTCTTGACTGTGAGATGCTATGTCTCAATTTTAAGTTTAGTGCATCTATTCTACTGTAGCGCCTTGAAGCTGAAGGCATCCTGAAGGCAAATTGTAAAGTTTAACAAAGTACAGGGACTCGTTAAAATTTTTTTTGGGAATATCGTTTACAGTAACATAAAGCTGAGCCCTTCCTCTTGGATTTAAAAAAAAAATCAGATTGCTATGATTTTTTCTCATAAAGCTATAGCACTTCAAAGTAACCCTTGCATTTTTGCCATATATTGGCACTACCCCATATGCTATCAAAATGCAAAGGTTACTTTGAAGCGATGTAACTTTGCGAAAAAAAATCACAGCGACTTGATTCTTTTTCTAAATTAAAGAGGAAGGATCAAGCTTTATGCTCTTCTAAACGATATCTCCGAAAAAAATTCTAGGAAGTCCGTGCATTTTATCAAACTTTAGAATTTTCAATACGATAAACATGCCTTCAGATTTAAGGTGCTCCAGTAGTAGAAGCACACTAAACTTAAAATTGAGGCATAGTATCTTGTAGTTAAGACTTCAAACTGTAATTCAAAAAACAGATCATGATCCTACAATGATTTTTGGCGAAAACTTTTCTATGCCATAATTTTTTTCACCAGTGTATTTCTTATTGTCTTCTACGTAAAAGAGTGTAAAAGACTTGGAGATTCTTTCTTTTAATAAAGAGAAAAGAGATCACAATAAGAAGTAGTAGTAAGGCTATTTCTTTAAATATAAGAAAAATGAAGTTAAATATTATTTTTGAATGTAAATATAGATTATACAAAAAGCCATTCAAGAGATGGGAGGCCTAGAAATCCTGGTGAATCTGCTCGAAACAAATGATCTAAAATGCCAGAACGGTTCTCTGTCAGTTTTACTTCAGATCGTGACTTGCATGGAGATGCGACGATACTTAATCGATCTTGGTATTGTAACACCGTTGATACGAATGTTAAAGCATCCAGCTAGAGACATTCAAGTTAGTCCTTCGTCGCTCAATACACTTTTACACTTTCGTTGCACAAAAAGCTTTACCTATCGAGAATCTATTTCAGTTTCTCATGTTATTTATTATTTAATATATTATTCGTTTCGATAAAGTTGCTAGCTACTGAAACTATGGCCATCGTTGCACAAATTAGGAAAGCTAGGAAGCAAATACGTCTTCGGGGTGGCATACCCCTTATTGTAAGTCCAGTACGAAATAATGTTTAGTATAAATAGTTAATTACCTATTTTTTGAATATTGCAATATTTGCAGTATTGTTTCAATACTTAAATATTTCCTATTTTTAAGATGAATCACTGCAATAAAATACATCACCTGTATCTTATCGGTAGTGACTTCTTCTGTAATTTTAATATAATAAAAATTTGATATTTATTAGTTAGATGTAATGGATATACCAGACAACATTCTTCAACGACCCTACGAGAACTTAAACGAGGTTAACAGGGAATTGGTAAACGTTGCAATCGGCTGTGCTAAAGTCTTAGACTCTCTGAGCAGCAGCCCAAAAATAACAGAAGAGCTTCGCAAACACGGAGTAGTAAAGCTCATGGAGCGTTTCTTAAAATCTGTACACACTTCCCTAATAATACCTATGATGGGTACTGTCCAAAAGTGCGCTGCAATGGTAATTAATTCAAAAAAGAATGAACTGATTAAAAAAAAAGTATATTTACCAAGACGACAGCTACAGCTACACTATATTCATCACCTTTTTAGAACGCCTTTCGAGTGGCTTTCGAGCGCACGAACATCATCCAAGACGTGGTGTATCACCTGAAAAACGACGACATTAAATTGAAAGAAAATTGCGCTTTGGCGATATTCAAATGCGGCCCAAATAAGGTCGCAAGGGATATAGTTCGAGAGACGAGTGGCTTGGACATACTGTGCAAACTCGTCAAAAGCGAAGATATTCGCGCTAATAAACCCCTGCTGGCAGCCGTCACAGGTGCAATCTGGAAATGTGCTATCAGCCCGGAGAATGTTGTAAGATTCAACCAGAATGGCTTGGTTCCTTCTTTAGTGCCCTTTTTAGAGGAGCACGAAGACGAGGACGTGCTAGTAAACGTTGTAGGAGCACTTGCAGAATGCTGCAAGGATCCTGTTAACAGAAATGTTCTGAGGGTCAATGGTGGCCTACCTAAACTGGTAATGGAATGTTCAAAACAGGGTTTCAAGGGTTCTCGGTCTCCTAGACTTTTATTTCTTTATGGTCTTGCTTGCAAAGTGCTAATATTGCTAATAGAATTGCTCAATATTAGATACTAATAAAATATCAAAGGAAACTACTGTAAAATACCATTTCTATAAAAACTACTAGGACAGAAATTCCAATTCAAGACACTTTGAAAATCTAACTAATCTTTCATTCTGAATTCAGAATGTTCAATCAACATCTCTCTGTCTCCCATCCCACACAATTCAAAACACATTTCTTTATATGCAAACTATCATTAACGTAGATCAGACTGTTAAGCTCCACGCACGAGCCCCTGTTGGAGAACATACCGCTGGTGATAAAGGAGTGCGCGCAAAATGAACAATGCATGGACATCATCAACGATCCCGAACACGTTCTGGACGGTGTTCGATTGGTTTGGTCGTTGCTGAAGCATCCCAGCGACACAATCAAAAGAAACGCTTGCCTCGCGTTGGTTCCTTGCATCAAGCACGCCAAGGATTCTCCTGAAATGGTGCGAGCATTTGTGGGTGGATTGGAGCTGACGGTCAGCCTTCTTCAGAGCTCAGACACCGAAGTGCTGAGCGCGGTGTGCGCTACTATTGCCGAGATCGCCACGGATCCAGAGAATCTCGGGATCCTCAGTGATCACGGGGTGGTGGAGGAATTGGCGAAGCTCGTGGGAACGGTAATTCTTGCAGTTTTCATTCAAGACACCTTGTTCGGGTCAGGAAGCATTTTCTTGAGGTCAGAAATTGAAGGACCTCTTGAATCGATCCTTTCGGATGAGTCGATCTTCGTCCTATGGGGAGAAAAATATGTGTCGCTGAATGAGAGTATGGAGATGCGTGAAATACCTGTTTTTCTGGGTTGCAAATATATGTATTCGACTAACGAAACAGTTTTTATCATAATTTTGTTAGGTAAAATGATTGTTCGTTGAATAGAGATATTTTTGCTAACTGCACGGAGAAAAAGTATCATGCAGATCTTGTAGAAGTCTACTAAGTAGATTTAATCAAGGTAGACTTTTGTAGGATTTGTTATAGAATTTTGTGAAATTAATACAGGTAGCTTGACTGCAGTAAGAGCAGCTTTGTTAAATCTACAAAGTCGATTTGTACCGATTCTATTAAACTCAAGTGTGTTAGAATACTATTGTAAATTCTACAAGAGACTTCAATAACTTCTGCTTAACACTTTCTTCCGTGAAATTCTTAGCGAAGACAAAATTAATGGATAAAGACAAGTATATAAATTACTGTTGCATTACTAAAATAGAAATTACACTGTAGGGGAGAATACTTATCTACTTTTACCTTAAGTTACATTTAAGTTCAATTTAAACGCCTAATTATATAGTCATCAAGCCAGTCTTTAACTACAGTTATGTAATTATCTATAAGTGCCTTATTTTCTTAATTATCTGCTTTCTCAGGAAAATGAGGGCTTGCGTGCGAATTTGACCCTTGCTATTGCATACTGTAGCGAATGGGGAGAAAATAATTACAAATTTGGCCAATTAAACGCAGTTGCACCACTCGTCAATTACATGACCAGCAAGAATAAAGATGTTCTTAGGGGAGTTTGTATAGCGGCGTACCATTTAAGTAAAGAACCTTCGAACTGCATCACTATGCATTCTTCTGGTGTAATAAAGGTACAGTAATTATATTTCTAATAATTTTATGAAGGATACATTTTATTTATGCAAGCTTCAATCCCTTTTCATACAATAAATAGTTAAAAATTATTCAGAATCTAATATAATAAAGCAACAGATAGAAAATGTTAGAACAATTTTGTGGCAAACTATTCATAATTATTCTTGTGAATATTTTTGCAGCATGTACTGCGGTTAGTGGGATCAGACGATCCGGAAGTACAAATCGCAGCAGCTTCCACAATTCGAAACATAAGGAAGCTCGCATTAACAGCGGAGAAGTTGCATTTTAAAGAAATGTAAGCACTGCTGTCGCAGTAAATTATTTATTAATCACGGTGTTTCTAATCACGATATATTCTAATTAATTTATCACGTAATTTTCAGAAACACACTGGAGGAAACGAATTATCATCTGTAACATATCAGTTTACCGAGTGCTGTATAAGGAAACAAATACTCAATTGAAGAACACGTAATACAAACATTTTTATTTAAAAAATAGAGTAACATGTTTATTGAGATTCTATTGATCAATATCTTGTATATTTAAGTATTACGTTTTTGCAATTACACCGTATAGTTTCGTAAAATAAATCATAAATGACCAAATCCCCACCCTACTAATTAATTTTTAATATTACGTAAACCGTAAAAAGATTGAATGTCAATATTTGAAGAAGTATACAACGCTCAATTCACGTATACTTAGTATTTTTACCTTCTCCAATCAATTAATATCATGATTGTATAATTTATGTATAAAATGTATATCATACATTAAGTACATACACACGTACATAAAACAAAATATATTCAACATGATAATTTGATACAATCAATGTACCTGAAATTAGTAATATAAAAAGCTTTTTATAGCTGTGCAAGATTACCAAAGAATTTCATATTTTAAAAAATTCTGTACCTAATACAAAAAAATGAATTATTTCCTACTTTCCTTAACATTAGAAATCCATATAGCCCCACACACTTGATTATGCTCATTTGCTTGTGCATTATTGCGTTATATTTTGTTCAGATCATGTTAAAACTGTTGTGGTTCTTGCACATCACCTTTGATTGACGAATTGTACGTAATCAACTTGTTCGCTAATAAGGTTGGGCATGATCTGTGTGTAGTTAAGAAATAAACTAAACAAGCATAATCTGGCGTTTGAGAACTTTATGAATTACTATCAATTTATTTTCAAAATACCTATCATCACAACTGTACTGTGATTATAATTCAATCAGAAAATATCTATCCATTTATACATTTCTCAACACTAGAGAACATTTGCATAGACTATGCTTACAGGCACTTAAAATCTGTATATATAAGTAGGCATTTTTAAAATATGACACATGCATAATAAAACATTCCATTCCAAAAATCTGTAATAATTGTAACGCTATGTATATTTAGATTGTATATATGCTCATAGAAGCATATGAATTTTAGGCTCTTATAGAATGCTTCTTAATGAGTAGTACAACTGGAAAGAACATAATTTTGTATAAAAATCGATCAAGAATATGATTTTTTGTATAAGCAATTACTTCAATAAATTAATCATTTTATTGTGTAAATTGGATTTACTATGTATACAGAAAGAGATTTTTTATTTCATTTAAAATTTAAGACAATCTAAAAAAAATCATGCAGATCTCACTTGTATCACTCATTACTGAACACCCTATTTAATTATAAAATTTATAATTTTAGACATGTATAGGGAGTGCCAAATATATTTTCATTTTATACTAGGAATGGGTGAGAAGGAAACAGTTAAAATTAAAAATTTTGTAAGAGTTTACAAAAATCTGTCTCCTCAGGATTTAAAATTGCGCAAATTAATCCTGCTTCTCCGTTAGTAGAGCACTTGTTGCAGCTTTCACAGCTGAAATAAAAGTCTTGTTAGTAGTCAGTTTTCATAGTATTATCAAATAATACATATTATAAACATTAATAAATGTACCAGCATCTTGAGCAGATGATATAAAAGCATCAACTTTATGGTGATATTTTAAAAAATTTGGTCTGATAAGGCGACGATACACAACTAAAGAACCGTTATTTTCTATAGGAGCCATGAGCCACATGTAAAATAGGCACTGTAATAAACGATAAAGTTAATAATGCGCAAAATAACATACGCATAAAATAACTGTTAAACTTAAATATACCTTGAAAAGCCAATAGACTGGGAACCAGCAAAGAATATAGTCTGAAAAGAACTCGAAGATTGTAAACACTGCAAAGACAACCCAATACGTTAGCCACTTTGTATCATCATCTTTCTTTGGACTCTCTAATGCTTTCATAGAACAATAAGCAGGATATAGGAATCCAAATATATTACAAACTAGTTGTTGTCCAATACCAAATACCAGGTAAATTGCTAAAAGACCAATAGTGCCTAAAACATTAAATAACATTGTATTGTTCAGTCATAAGAGTAAAGAATAATGTCTTATAAACGCAGAAGTTACAAAGATATTTTAATAAAATAGAAACTCTTTGATACATATATATTTCTGGCAAGTAAAACTCTCAACATTTTTTCTTACATATTATTGTCACAAATATTTAATTACTGATAATATTTAAGGTTGTAAAATGAGTTTGTTGCCAAGGTTTTTTTCTTTGCTAATCATGGTACAAAGAGTGGACTAAAAAAAGAATCTACACAAATTGTAGTACTTTCCAAGTAACATGCTAAAATCGAGTTACGTTTACGAGAAGCATTTACAGTAGGATCTTGTTACGTAAAAGGAGAACGAATCAATTCTGAATGGGTAACGGCAAAAACTGACACGATGAGCTGCAAATAACCTAATGACCATACCTAAAAACACGTAAACTCGATCCACTCCAGTTTGTTTCTCGATTTTTGCGAAATACTTTGTCCAAACTTTGTTATCATCTCGCAACGCTTTGTCCAAAGACTCTTTTATTGCAGCTATTCTTGACATTCTGTTTGAATTTTAAACAAAATAATGGATTTCACACTCCCTACGTGAACTTGCAGATCGCTACTAACTTTATATCCGGGGGAATAAACCGTTGGCAAAACGCGGTACAGATTGTTTGTTCATAAGAAAGACGCGATCATAACGAGATTTACGAAAATTAGACACCAGAGGGCTAACAAGGGGTTCTAATTCTTCACTTGAATTTAAATTTCTGCACATAGCAATACATTTGTTATTATTATTTTTAATTTATATATAAATTCAATTCTAATTGGAGGTTTTTCTTTTTCTCCATCTGTACTATTATTAAGTTTACTTACACAGTTTTGACTGTTATTCACTGATCTTGTTAGTCTATGACCGTAAAAGCGACATCTAGTCTCAACGCGCGGGAAACTCATTTAAATTTTTGAAATGCAGCAATGAGTTTGTAAATTTATAGATTAAATTGGAATATACGAAGAATGCACTTCTTCGTAGTATTACTAAATAATTTGTTTTTTAAATTAATGATGTTACACTAGATAATGCTTTAAAGAAAATGTTTATATTTGAAAACATAAATAATTTTTCTCTTTGTCCTTTAGAACAATTTTTCCCTTAATCCACAAGATTTAAGTTTTAGTTCTTGTAATAAGAGGCAAAATGATATCTACATATACTATTTCGTGTTACAACTGAAAGCTTGAACAGCAAATTTAATTGTTCTCTCTTTGCTGAATGCTAGTACATGAATTCTGCTTAACAGTATTCAATTATATTTATTTTACTATAGTACCTTCTTAATTAATATAGACTTCGTCATCTGTCGCCATTAATTATATTATAACAAAATTATAATAAGGTTTAAAAAATATTACAGCACTGCAGTATATTTGTTCGATTAGGCAATATTAAAATTACATGATACAGTTATCAGCATTTTTATTTTTATTACGAGTCTGTCTTCGTATTTCATTTAACACAGTTACACATCGTTCGAATTTTAGTGTTAGTACATGTCGGCGTACAATCACTTACTGACTGTATAATTTGATTAAATATTATCACATTTACACGTTGCGTTTTCCTTTTTTTTTTATAAAAATATGTTTCGCGATAATAAATGCGGAGCCATTCAGTATTCAATGGAAACTCATGAATACATGCGAGGATAATAAAATGAAGATTTAGATGAGTTATAATTTGGTCACACTCGAGGGTGACACATTATTTAGTATAAAATAAGTTAGGAACATTTCAACGAATTATTGTTTGGCACTGCAGCTGAATTACTTTATACACTCTTTTCCTTTGATTACCATGCTTAGTTCTTTCATAGATTACACGTAGAATACACAAAGAAGTGCTGATTCATAGTTTGAACAAGTACAATGTTATTTCTAGCAAATCATCATTTACGTAACCAGTTGCCATTGTCAGCGCGAAGAAATCTATCGCTTATTGTGTCCTCAAACAATATGTCCCCAACATTAGTTTAAATACTGCTTTATTATGTTTTAATAACTGATATGTAATTAATTTGTACAAATTAATTCATTCGAAATATTTTGGCATTTACAGGATATTTATTAACAGGTGTCAGAAATTTTAAAGGATGATTCTATACGCTAAAATAACAGAAAAGTCAAGAATGACAAAAATATGTTTGAGATTTTGTTTCAGAGTTATAAATTACTGAGAAAACATCTGAAATTAGTGTAAAATATGTCTGACTTCGAGCTTATTCTACTGATCTTCTTGTGTCTGACTTGGGACTTATTCTACTTGTTTCTCTGTGTCTGACCAAGTTACTGTAGACCAGCAGTAGAATAAGTCCTAAGTCAGACACATTTCAGGCATTTTCTCAACAATTAGTAAATCTGAAACGAAGTTTTAAACGCAGTTTTCTCGTTCTTCATTTTCGTCTTATTTTGACATGTAAAATCACCCCTTAAAATTTCTGGCCCCTGTTGTTGAATACCCTATACAAAAGTTTGGAAAATACATATATTTATTCACGAATGGTCACAAATGCCTGCAAATGGATTTCGATGGGAAGGTTTTAGGACCATTTGAGGTCGTCAAGTTAGGAAATTCTCTCATTATTCGCATTATATGGAGTATCTAATGGCCAGATTTGAACCCACCGTAATGTTAGAAACACTGGTCCATTGAATTCTCCACACTATTTGTTCTTTCGGAAGCGGTCGCTCGGATCATCCGTCGCGTGATGTCGTTCCACAATCATTTTCCCCTTCTCACACAATGGAACTTTCGCCACGAGATGCAATAAACGGGGGCGATAGTTTATCTCGTAAGACATTACGCCACCAAGTGTTTCGTTCGCACATATTTCATCCCCTTTGCAACCATACCTAGCGACTCACTATTTATTTCTCGAAATTCTGCTTGCCCTCTGAAGGCTTCTTTTCTGAATGTGAGATATAGTTTAACAAATTTATTATTCATTTATTTATCGCAAAAAAATTTTATTTATTATTTCGTGCATTTATCGAAGAATTGGAAATTAGTTTGAGTATTTCCTGTATTTTGAATATGTCTGATATATTTGACACTTGGATTAAATTTTTATGAACATGTGGTTATCCAATGAATACATCGTTCGATCTCATTTTAATAATGTGGATAGTTTCCAATTCATTTGTAACTGTTATACTAATGTATGTACTCGTATTTGAAACGCTGCACATCACTTTCTTCATTTGTTTAGATTAGGTAATCAAGATTTATTTTAATTGAGTATTCAATGATTACGAAGCGGAAGAAAGTTGAATGCACCTGACAAGACTTGCAAATCTATCAGCTTTGATTGCGTAAAAGTGATTTGTGATACAAAGTAGGCAAAAAACGAAAGGAATATACATATTTTACCCATTCGTTTTGATTTTCATTACGTACTCTCGCAAAATAACACTTAAACTAGATTAAACTTCGTAACAAATAATCAGTATTTGCTAAATACTCATAAAAAGAATATTTTAAACCTGTTTCCTCAAGCAACGTTATTTCCTTATATTTCCTAACAAATAGTGTAATATATTAGCTTTTTTATTGTATTAATACATAGTTCCTGCGTTATCTTTGCATTACTTCCTTTTACGTCAGTAGTTTCCCCTCGTCGCATTATTACCTTACTTCCTAGTTAGATATGTTGGGCATGATGTGTATTTACAATTTCTGACAATCGATATTCTTCAACATTCAATCGATTTCATGCTCATTTATTAACCACATCATAATAAGTTACAGTATTTACTCGGTATAGGTTCGTATATCATTACGATATCACTACTAGAAAAAAAGCATTTTTTTAAAACCAATCTATGCGTTAATAATTAACTTTTTATTCTTCAGTAGCACTATAAAAAGAATGGGAAATTATTTCAACAAACGAGAGGAAAATAGAGAATTTATAACGAGAAAATACTGTATTCCCTTCAGCGTATGCTCAGCCTAAAATATAACATACAAAAATTATGTATACCATTTTATTTACAGTCACGGACTATACTGTCTTCCTTGCAAAAATGTTCAAGGTCTCATGGTGTAATGGCTAGCACTCTGGACTCTGAATCCAGCGATCCGAGTTCAAATCTCGGTGAGACCTTAATCTTTTTTGCATTTTTTTGCATTAAATATGATTCCAAATCCCTCAGATGATCCAGAGATCTTTTCTTAAACAGACCTGGTTCTTCTTATCTTTTTCGATTGTTTACATACACTCGAACAGTCAGAAAAGAAAATTCGAACGTTCATTTTAATAAATATTCACATTTGTTAAACTTATTCTTTTTAGTGGATATGATGCTACTTAAATAATTCAAATAAAAGAAATGAAATTAATGTCTAAGGTAATGGCATGGGAAGCTCGAAATGAAAAGGTGTAAACATTTAGTTTTACTGAAACTGAGATTAGTATTGTTTGTCCATATAAGAATCAGAAAGAAAGGAATAATCGATTAAAAATAATGCTCTAGAAATACACTAATTTTCATAAAGAACTATGCACCTGTCATGAAATTAATTATGTAAGTAAACATATAAGACACTCTGTATTCTATTTTACCTTAATCCTGATGGAAGAGATTCCAAGAAAATCAATGAAGAACAGCATGCAAGGAGAAGCTATTCAGAGAAAATAATAGAATTCAAAATTTAACTACGATCACTGAATATTGATCCGCGGGGTGAAGGATGTCACGTGGTT
Source organism: Calliopsis andreniformis (assembly GCF_051401765.1). Taxonomy (NCBI): domain Eukaryota; kingdom Metazoa; phylum Arthropoda; class Insecta; order Hymenoptera; family Andrenidae; genus Calliopsis; species Calliopsis andreniformis. Next base: position 7,143,799 of record NC_135063.1, read on the forward strand.
GCGCGCTCGCGGATTTGTTCGTTCAAAGTTCTATATAAACAAACTCCATCAATTAAAAAGATTTCAATAAAAATGTCATACCTCAAAAAATATAAAAAAACAGAAGACCATCTTTCCAAAATGTCCAGGTATATGTAACCACTTGACTGGTGTTAGATTCTCGATGATTGCCTTTCGTCGAGCGTAAAAAAGGTTTTATTCATATAAATAGAAAGTCGTACAAAATTTCAGTTCACAGTTTGGGCGTTTGTAGGAGCTTCTTCTCCATCGACCTCATTTTTATACATTTGGCAAGAAGCGCGATGATCGTGAGAATGGCTCCCAGAAAGGAGACGATTCCTAGGACAACCAGGACCATGAACCAGTTCTTGAAGCTACCGATTCTGTCCCCGAAATCGCAGTTACAGTTTTCGCTTTCGTTTAGGTTCAACGCTGAAAAGTTCACGGGCCTCAAAGAGATCAGTTTGAAGTCCTCCTGGATCTGTCGTCTGGTCGTTGAGTTCTGCGATTTTTTTATGAACCTATAGGATATCGTGTAGGTGAACTCTTGACCATCGTATGAACCTTTGGCGCTGTAATATTGTATTAACAATTCGTTTCCAGTGGACGTAAGGGGGATTTGTATGTTATTGATGTCCTGGTGAGACACGTCACAGTAAGACCACATCAGGACGCTATTGTTTGCCTGAAAATTTAATAGTGATATTTCAAATTAGTGCAAGACAATCACTTTCTTTATACTAGAAGAATAATAAGAATTCTAAGCTTCTCAATGATATTAAAATTTGAAAGTTCTATATTAATATCTAATATTACAATTTACTTTTACAGTGGACTAAGTAAAGTATTCTTGGAAAGTGTTTCAAGCTTACAATCATAACTCTAAGTACTTTATATTTAACATGTCTCTCAATAATTACCTCTATTCCATTGTAAACAGCAATTTCATTTCCAGAGCAGTAATTCAGAGTAACGTTGCGTTTCTGAGGCAGATATTCCTGGTCTAACTCGTTTCTGATTATCTTCATGTGAATAGAGATTTTCTCAGAGGACCTCCCCATGAATTTATAACTACAAAGAGTGTTCGGTGGGTACCAGCTCTGCAAGGATTTAATGTTCTCCCTGGTACGCTCGGAGCTCTTGTAAATGAACTCGCAGTTCTTGTCGGGTCTTGCTCCCATCGCATCCTCGGTTTCTTGCAGTGACAACTGGAAGCCATCGTGCATTATCGTGCCATCCTGTTCAGCGAAGAATTCAATGATGATGTTCTTTCCTCGTGAAAGGATCCGTGGCACGTGGCCTTCGCCGCAGAACTTAGAAATTTCGAAGATTTTTCCATCTACGTTCTCTAAGAGAGCAAGGTAATCGCCGACGCAACTGGTGCTTCCCAACTTGTCCTGTATTCGGCTTCTCTTCAAGTATCGATACTCGGGGACCTTATCAGAACGAATGACAAATCGATTATCGCTTTATTTTTAAACAAATGCCATGACTGTCGTACTGTACTCGTACTTCGTGTTCTATCGGGAGATGGAAGTGATTTTAATTTTAAGTACTGTATTTTAATCACTTTATTATTATTTATAATTATGTAAATAGAATTGTCGCTTATATAGTGATGGAATAGTCATAGTGTTAAACTTTATACCTACCACGTTTGGTTTGATTTGTGCACAAGAGAACAAGAGATGTGTTATCGGTAAAAAGCGAATGTCATTATGTAGGTATACAACTCTGTGCGCAATGTGCATTGTGATTGATGCTAAACTGTTATACACAGAGTATGCAAATATACTATTGTGTGTTGGCTCACGTGACGGGAAATTTCATGCGAAATCGAGCAATTTCTAAGACTGTTCAGAGTAAAAAAATGATTAGATAAAATGCATTGTGAAAGGATTATTGAAGAAATCTTTATAAAAGGATTTTTAAGCTTAATAAAAGTGATATTATAGTAGAATATATTATATTATATATAGTGATATTATAGTAGATCCTGAATTCACAACAAATTTCTTAATATTTCAATTCCTCTTTTCCTATTTTTGTTTTAATATCGAATTGAAAAACAATGACCATCAACCTATTACAGGATATTCTACTTATAAAATGATTTCTATAGATACGGTAGGAGCTTTTATTCTACTAGATCTTATTCGGAATCTTGAAAACAGAATTTATATTCCAGAGGTGATATCGGTTGCAGATACGCTTCCTGCAGAGGAGAAATCCTATAAAACCGCAGGTGAAGAAATTGGGAAGAAGTGCTACGTATTTCGTTGAAGCAGAAATAAGCCATAAAACAGCGGGAGCGGAAATTTTGCCAATGACGCATCGCGATACTTTATCATCCCAATAACCAAACGCGATATGTGTTCTGTGCATGCTATTCTAACTCCACGCCAATTGATTATGATTGGTTCGCATTGATTGAAATAATTTTAGAAAGTGCTGGCTTGTGTGTCATAAGATAACACCAATAATAGTTACTAATCGATAAAATCAGTGTGTTTTATTGTGTTACTATATAAACATCAATATATTTTTATTTATAGGTATATTTGTATATTAAAAGAAAGTTCTTGGTCTTAAAAGACTAATAAGGTTTATGATATCTATTAAGAAATAAACACATAAAATATATACCTACTCGTTATTTTTATAATTCACGCTTATTTCAATTTCAGACTGACTAGCATTACTTTAGTGTTATGTTCCAAATTTTATGAAACTTGGTATACGAGTAGAGCATTGATAAATATTAGATACGTAATTTTTTTAGCTGTCGATATTCATATTTAGGGGGTAAAAACCATCCCCTAAAGTTGGCGTGGAAAATATATTTTCACAAATATCTCAAAAACTAAAGCAGGTACAAAAAATGGTAAACATACAAAATACGTGGCTTTTTATGAGTAATAACATGACCCAAACAAAATTCGAGAGATTCACGAAAATACCCCTTAGGGAGTGTTTTCACCCTCTAAACATGAATATCAGCACCTTAAAAAGATTACATGTCTAATTTTGTTCGTATCAAGTCTCACCAAAATCGAAAGATGACGCTACAGTGATGTCCCTTCTAAGATCAATTCGAACCGATTCCAGTAACCCCCTAAATCGTAGCAGAAAACGTCCCCCAATGACAGATCCATCGAACTCACCTGCAGCATGCCGATCTTCTCTTGGCTCAACCCCTTCCTCGCGATCTCGTGAGCCCCGTCGGTAAGGATCTTCGCCCCTGATACATCTTGCAGATCGTGATCAGAGTTCCTCCTCAGGTTCATCGAGCCCATGGACTTCTTATGGACGCGGGTCGTGTGATGAAGTCGTTTCTGGATAGATTCGAGCCTGGCTCCTTGATCACGATAACCAGCGGGCAGCAGCCTGGAGCCGCTTTTGCCGAGGGACACGTCTGCGGAAGACTGGTCGGTGATCTCCTTTGGACGTCCGTTATTTCTCCGGATATCCTCATCCGTCGCTTTTCCACGAGAATTGCGGGCAGCCTTTGATCCGACAACTTCCTTCTTGACTTTCTTAAGTCTTCTTCGATTATTTCTGCCCCTCCTGAGCTTGTGCGACGACTGGGCAATGATAAATTCCAGCTCCTCCTCGTGATCGGGGCTTCTCGCTCTCCTGCTGGGCTTATTTTCCGCCAGATACGGTCCGTACGATCTGGCGACCCTCGTCTTCGCCGCTTCCGCCACGATTTCCACGTGCTGCTCGCAGTTCTCCGTCTGGCAGCTGTCCTGGGACGTGCGGTTCATGAGGTCGTAAAGGTCCTCCGGCTGGCCTCCGATTTTAAAGCGACCAGCGCTCGATTCCAGGGCGATCCTGCATCTGATGCCGCGCGGATAGACGCCCGGGTAGCCGGGTGACGCGAGCTTGCAGGACCTTCGATCGTTCCTCACGGCACACTCCAAGGGACACTCGGACGTTGGGGATGGCGAGAAGCCGCGGTGACGCTCGGCGGCCAGCTGGGCTGGTAGGATGGAGAATTGGGCGGAGAACATCACTGGATTCTCTGCGGCGAACTTCGTGTCCGAATCCATGATGATCGTTAGGTTGGGCCCCTTCCTTAGGAACAGTCTGCGGCATGATTGAAACGGGACATTGCGTTTGAAGGGATGCTGATTTGCTGTTTAAAGGGAATGTTCGAGTGCATTTGTGGCGCTGTTAAGGTAGATTTTAGTTAGACGCAGAAGAGCAAAGGCTGTGATCAAATTTTGAGGATCATTAGTTTGGATTATGAGAAACCCTTGTGCAAAATATGAAATCGAGTTATCGTATAATTATCGAGAAATTATGAATACAAATTTACACATTTTCGCGACACATGGCAGAATCAAAAGAAACTGCTTTTTAGTTACTTTTTATGTCTGAAATAAGAAAGATATATTACAGAACGTTACTAATGTGAAATGTTATAAAGCGAATATATTAATTTCAATACGACTGTCTGTATGAAATAGAGAGGTTTGTGTAAACATTTGTCTGTCGATTGCAATGAATCTAAACCCATATATGTTTTTGAAATAGTGATCTTTTCTTGTTATTTTCTTTGTTAATCTTCTTTTTAATACAGGTCTGATATTTCATCTGGTAAGAGCGCTTATTTTTTCTTTTCTTCGCTAAACTTTGCTCTTAGTAGTTTAAGAAAAATGTGAATTGCTGTAGGTACTTTGACTGCAGATTATGGTCAGAATTAAAATGAAGACTTAACTCTGTTGCAAGTCGTGAACTAAATTTCACGAGTTAAATTCAACCTGTTTTTACAGAAAAAAGATTGGCTACTGTTTTTAACATAGAGGATGTGAAATGAAGTATGGGATTTTAATATATATAATTTAAAAAGAGCGATTAGTTAAGAAAATTTTATAAGAATACGAAATTTATGACTTCATTCTCGTTTTTATCTTTGGAATAAATAGAATTATATTTTCCTCTTATTTTGTTTGATTCCAAACTTGATTAAAAAATTAAAATTTAATGCACATCAATCCTCATACATACATATTTTCATCGGCATAATTACATTTCCTAATAAAGTATACATTTCAATTATCAGGATACTATGGAAATACATTTACTAATGAAGTTCATGGAAAGTGATTGATAATGCAAACCAAAATCACAGGTTCATCATGAACGGGAAGCCTTTACACACATTCAATGGTGTGTTTATAAGCCGCTTGGAAGCTCTGTGTTTCAAACGACCAGGCTTCTGTTTAGTCCATTATCTACAAAAGCTACATGCATTTAGTTTACAGCCAGCTGTAAATGCTATTCACGTCAGTTAATTATTTTTCATTAAAGGCACGTCAATTACATTTTGCATTACCTATTATGTCGTATTTGCAATGTTAAACGTTTGTAATTTGATAATATAATAACGTGCTTTAGCATTTATAAACCTGCCCATGTTAACATTGATGTTTTCCCTAGCTCTGCTATTATGTATTCACTAAAAACTGTAAAAACAGAGAAAATAATAGGACAAGAAGATGGAATATGAAATAAAGCACTTCAGCGAGGCAATTACGCAAATTCTTACGTGTAATTGTGTCAAATACGCTAACAAGCTATCAACAATGAAAATAATCCTATTAATGTATGAATTGATTATTCATACAATATTGGCGAATAAAATTGATAGGAAGCAGTGAATCGAAATGAAGCGTAGATATGTACATACCTGGTCGTGTTGCCGTTCACATGTCCGCAATATCGTCCTGAATCACCTTCGAGATCCTCGTTACCATCGGAAAATTGAATGTAAGCACCCTCGCATCTGGTTTCTTTCAGAAAACCGACCTGCAGCCTCCTGACTTTTAATTCGATTACCTGGAACCAATGTTTGCCTCCCAATTACTATAGAAGCATTGACGATCTTTAAAAAATGCTTGTAACTGAGCGAGGCAGATTATTATTGATATTAAAATTATGCCAAAAGTCAGTCTACTCAATTCTAATAATTTTTTCTTATTAACACGGAACTTAGTACGAGACATAATAAGGCAAAGGGTTAAAATCATTTTAAAATTACTATTTTTATTCACCTGGGGATCTCTTGGAGGTGCTCTGATACGAACGATGCATCGCCCCATTCGACCTGTCCATCGTATCCATCCGACGGAGTTTCTGACAGTACGGTTGCATCCTGTGAAATACGTGAACTTTGTAATTAATACTCAGAACACTGTAAAATTCATGATAAAGAGAAAACGATTTTCAGAAAAAAAAGAAAAATAATAATAGCCACCTTATTTATACTTCTTTACGAGAACATCAGTCCCATTATCTTGCAAAAACGAATAAAAATTAAAGACACTTCAGGTCTTCAGATCACACTTTAAGTCTCCAATATTTTAGACTCACAATAAAAAACAGAGTACTATATTATTGCAATATTCTTTGCACTTAAAATTCTACCATTTTTCGGGTTTCCCCTATTCAGAGAGCCTCCCTTTATTAACCCTAGCCAGGGCGTGTTAATCCCAGCATATTTCATCCGGCGTGAAGTTAAAGTAGCGAATCGTTAGAGTGCGAAAAGCCACTGTATCGGCCGATGGCAGCGACCGACGGGCGTAATTCACGCTTATATCGTTACTCGCGCGACGCTTCCATTGTATCAAGCAAATAATACCGGCCGTATCGCATCCGTGCCACGAATATTGTTAGGGCAATCGCGGAAACAGGGGACCTAACGTTTCGCTCGTCGCGTTGAACCGGCTTACAGACCGAGCTGACGAATCGAGACGAGGAACATTAAAAATAAGTGCGCGTGCACGCTCGTGACAAAGCGGAAACTGGGGTATGAGGGGAGGAAGACGGAGTATTCATACATGTACATGTATTTACATAAGTAGGTACATATGTACATAGATACGCTTTAGATTATGCTGAGGCTTCTTGAAAATCTGCTAAGTACCTACTAGCACTTAAAAATGATGTTCTTGAAATTATGATTTGATGCTTACTACTTTTTTTAAATATTTTGGTTATTTAAATATCGTTTGGTAATTATTTCCAACATTTTCTTGAGGTAAAAATATTCGAAGCATGAAATCTGTAGGTATTATGTCTTTAAGAAAGTTAGTTTTGGAATTGGTATCTTAAGAATTGTTCATTTTATTTCAAGTGCATGGTATTAATCGAATTAAAGAAACAAAAGTAATTCAACTATATTAGTTACCATGAAAGAGGGAAAAACTGATAAGTATATTAGCTACTCACACAAGTGGGTACAATGGCAGTCCAGTCAATATAAGATAACGAATGAACTTTAATGCGGATATTTAATGAACATTCATTAGGAAATTTAATGAGGCTAAATTAAGATGCAGATAGGCGCCTGCCAAAGGTCAGCTTATTATTTTTCTTCCCTTTCAAATTACTGTCTACTCTTTGCATCAAGACTTCCTCGAATCTCAAAATAAAAAATAAAAATCGTATATGAATTGCCTTTCCTCAAAATTATATGATTCCGCACCGAGTTTTATTTTCGACCACGAGCAAGCAATATCAAACGATATTCGCGCCTAATTGTTAGCAGCGATGCTTAATTAAACAAGTCGTTAATTAAACGACTCCTGGTGTCTTGTTTCGTTATGTACACGGGCTTAATTGCGGTCAGCAATCCCGCGCGTGCTATATTTCTCTGCGTGCGTCGCACTAATCCGACTATTTTCCGACAAGAGCTCTACGCCCGAGCCCTACGACCGAGCCCTAATATTCGTGAATGTCGTTCGATTCTGATACGCGATTATAGTGTGCCCCCTCGTTAATGAGATTCCCGTCGGGGGAAAAGCGATCGAAGCCCTGCTAAAAACTTCCCATCGCGTCGTCGTCTCTAACCATTTCATATACCACTGTTGGGGGCTTCGGTGAAATATGGCCATTTCGCAGAATATCTGCCGAATTACAGGAACACTTTTACTTTGAGATGATTAAACAGTCGCATTTGTAATGCCTGCTTGTTTTATCAGTTTAAAAGTTTCTAGGCCTGGTAATCCCTCGGTGGATTATTTTAGGCTGACATATGAAGAATTTACGAGTTATGGGAGTTCGGTGAAGTTGGAAAATCCTTCTGTGAATTGTGGATGATATTGTCTTCAAAGTTTAGCACTTAACTACTGGCGCGAGGTCTCAGAAATCACAGTGATACAGCGTGAAAAATTATTCGTGTTTCCTAATTATATAATTTTTCTAAAAGTACAAAGTTTCATTGTTTAATGGAACTTTTTAAATCAGTTACATATATTTCTTGAAACTATACGTGTCATTTAATTAATTTGGAAAATAAAAGTATTTTTATTTATTTTAAATATAAAAAGCTAAGCATCAACCAGGTGTTTTGATTGTAAAATTAAAAAAAAATTGATCACTGTAATTATTTAATTCATCACTTAAATATTTGCTTCTGACGTTTCTCTTTTACTAATTCCTGTCAGAAATATGAATGCCGTCTAAACTTAATTGATTCTTTATTTGAATTGCATTAGAGTGCCTGGGGCGAAGAAAAGTTTTAACGTACAGACGTGATTATACATATATACTTATGAAGATAGAAAGAGAACGAGTTAATCCGACTGTTTCCTGCAAATGAATTAGGTAGATGTAGATACATATGGCAAGATATCGTTTCTGTCTCCGCAACGCGAATGACAGATTACGCATTAAAATATTAAAAGCTTTTCGTGGTGCCTTCACCCTACATGTTCATTCAGCGGATGAACGAAATTTTCTCCCACAACCCCTGCATCATGAAAAAGTACTTCGTGCTAGAATTTCCTTTGATACTGTTTAATCTGTTCAGCTTGGAATTAAATAGTGACACAATACATACAAACTCTGAAAAGTGAAACCGATAAAAGTCTTTTATCTCCTAAACTCCGATCACGAATCTCCTGAGCACATCAACAAGCTTCAATTCGTCAAACAAAATCTCTCAAACTTCCCTAATAAACCGCAAACTCCCACGCTTCCACTACATGATACCCCAGCACTCTCGCGGCTCATCGGTAGCTGAAATCATTTATTTCACGCGCATCGATAAATCACTACACACGTACACGAACAAACCGCCACCACCCGCGAAATTTTGTTCACGGAACCCCATCAATTTCGCCAACAAGTAAAACGCGAAACGATGGCAGGCACTGGGCCAGAGGAGTAACAGAGAGTGTGGGTATCGAAAAAAGAAATAATTCGACCTAAACGAGTTAGTTCTTTCAGTCGACGGTCCATGAACGACGAAAGCTTGTTTTCGAGAAAGCACGAACAGCAGGACGGCCCAGCCGTGTCCTTCCCTGCTGCTCGGAAGGAAGAGTGATTAAGCGACGACATCGGCGCCCGACGAGGAAGTCGACGTTCTGGCAACATCTTGAAGGTAAGATCGACCGATTAGGGGCTGACCCGCGTGAGAAATCGTTACCGAAATGCCGGACGACGGCATTCACAGCGAAAACAGGACCTTATTTATTCAACGGCCCTCCACAGCAACAGGGACTAATGAAATTACTTGAAGGCCGTCGACCGCCAGTTCACCGACTAATTAATTGGCATTGATGCAGCCAATTCCATTGAAACGAAGCGCCGTTCGTTGATCCATTTCCTCCCTAGGACTCTTACGCCCTTTCCTCCCAGCGCTCCTCTCGCTCCCTCGGTTATAGAAACCCTCTTTTTCTTGCTCACGGCCCAGCCTCCCCATCTTATCGTCAGAAATCTATGATACCTACGCCTCGGCCTTTTCAACTGTTTTCGCCCGTTTCCTTCGTTTTCATTCCACCCCCACCGATTTCCCCTGTCGATGTCTTTCTCCCTCTGCAGCCTCCCATAGTCGATAGACGGCTGTATGTGCTTATGTGTGCTTACACTCTCTCTGTCGCTCTCTATCTGCCTTTTTTCTTTTTATGCGTTGGTTGTGCACTTCTCCTCTCTTCTTTCTTTTAGACGCTCCTCATCCATCCGTCCCTCTTCTCCTTTTTATCGCAAGCTTCCCAACTTCCCCATTTTCCTCCCTCTGCTTTGTCCATCAGCGCGCCGATTGAATTTCTACGGCTAAAACGCGGCCATGCTAACTTAATGGCGCTTTCAAACCGTGATGCACTTGATCCAGTTTAATATTTTTTCGCCGAGGTAATTGTCTTGATTTTTTAATGGCGAAATTGCTGCGCCCAGGGTTTTTAGTATCGCCGCCACCGCCGCGCAGCTTTATGTTTTTATCATTCTCATCGCTGGTTAATATGGCGACCGCTGCGTCGCGCAATCACCGTTTTTACGCGAGCTGGTTTTTAAAAAAGGCGGGGCTTTGTTTATCCCTTTCTCTCCCTCGATTTTCAGGGAATAACTTTATGTACGAAAATTCTCGAGTGAAAAGGGCCCGTTTGCAGTCGGAAATTCGCCGCTTTTGATCAAATCAGCTTTGTAATTCATTCGATTCGGATCGCGTGCGGGGTAAAAGGCAACGTGGATCTTTTCAAAAGCTATTTTCCCGAATGGAAATTGCATTTCATCGCGGTATGATGTTATAAAACATCGGACGTATTTGGAGGCAGCCTGTTGAAAGTTATTGAATCGAGCGTTGACTGAATTACATGATCGATGAAGAATACAAAGGTTAACGAAATTAAATGCGCATTTAATACAAATTGAGTAGCTTTATGATATGCATTTTTCAAGTACTGGACTGAATTGAGGTAGACGGTCGAATTAATTTGACTGAGAATATATTCCAAATTTGTAAGCACTAGATACCTACTATAGATTCTATAACCAGTTTTGAATTTTCCTTCAGTTTTACCAATTTCATCATCATGTACAGAAAATTACCGTCTCACATTCCTCTACACAGATACCTACTCATAACATGATCCCTAATAGGTATCAAATAGCTCACAAATTATACAGTTTCATTGAATTCTCCTTCTAGAGCTTCCCATAGTTCCTCATCAGTTCAGTATTATTATTTCTCCACCATATAGGTACTGTGAATAAATTAAAAACACAAAGTATCTCTACATATCCAAATATATATAAAATTATACACCATCAACAGCCATCGATAAAATAATTTTAGCAGCCAAAGGCTGTTCGCCCGTTTTTGCCAGCAATTGCGCAGAGTCGAGTGGGCTTCATGATAACGCTGGCTCGTAATATCAAGCCTGAGAGCTGATCGCAGTATTTAGGACGAAAATGAATCTATAACGGCGAGTCCATGCAATTCCCAGGCATAATCGTTGAGTTTCGAGCCATCAGGAACACGTCACGGTCCTCGCCGAGATCCTCAGCGATCTCGCCTAATTAAGTTGCCCTTCAATCTACGAGGATATTATTATAAAGGGGATTAACATCGTTTCAACGGGAGAATCTCGCCCTGCCGACGACTACGACGATTTCGTTTGCGTGCCTCGCCTCGGCCCGAAAGGACAAGGGCGCAATCTTCCCCCCTGGGACGCGACGCGTCGCTCCACCTATGGAAATATCTCGTTAAGAATGAATTTACATTCACCCTTTTGTGTTTTTCTTGCTCTCGTTGCGAGGCTCGCGTTCTCACGCCGCGACCACCGAATTATCCCGCAAACGACCGCGATTGTTGGAAAGTAACGCAACGAGGCGGCGTTAAAATGGCGAAGACGAGGCGCACAGAAGACGCATTAAAATGAACATTTCAATCTTTTTTTTTCTCATTAGACTCCTTGTGTTCCTCCGGCCTCGGATGAAATTTAAGCACGTTTGAGAATTGTGAAAGGCGTTTACTATTTTCGTTTACTTTCGTGGCTTTTGCTGTTGTAGGTGTCAGAGAAAATGGATTGCATGGCTAGAGATAGATATCAAATGCGAGTTAATCCTAGATTGGGTAGTGTTAGTAGATATTATAACAGGTAATACCGTCAAGAACCCAGTTTCTGAGCACTTAAGAATAAGTAGTATGGTTTTCCAAACGTATTCACGAAAAAATTAACCAAATCCAAAAAGTTTTTGTTATTCATATAAGTCCACGTGTCGCCTTCAATGTTTTATTGAAAAACATATAAAGAGAGCAATAGTTGATCATCTAAATGGTGTCAAACTTTCAGCTATTAAATTCCATGTATAAATATCAGAAAACAGATAGTAATTATTCACTAACTTTTTAGAACAAACTTTTATCAAAATAGATCCCATACATGTATACATATAAATACTAAACTAATCAAGAATTGGGTTCCAATCAGCAACTGGGTCCTCCACGCTATGGTAGGCCCAATGTACGTAAGTACCACAGTAAGAAGTGAACATTAAAATTATTAAAATTATTCAATTCTTGAAAATAATTTGTAGTTTATACTTGAAGAGTTCTTCGGATAAAATTTATACGATAAATAGAGATATGGTTACCAAATTGCTACGTGATCATAACTCAAAAATTACATTTTTTTGAATGGTTGTATTATTTTTTAAAATACATGCACAATATCTACATTTCAATAACATAAACCCTGCAATAAGGATCCTTACCCCAGAAACGAGTTCGTTAATACTTTTTCGTTCAACCTTCTGTCTACCGTCAACCATCAAAAAAGTCCTTGCTCTACCATTCTCGGTCCGTTTGCTGCGTTTCATCTCAGAATAAAATGCATGCGAATGGAAGGAAGCCAGCGTATAAAGGAGCTCGCGGTAAATGGATTAAGTCAACGTTAAGCTGTACACAGACGCGTACAGAAACGAAGAATTTCGTCCAGATTAAAGTGAAACGTCATTAGGGGGATCAGCAGTTCCTTGCATAATTTTAATGAGGTCCGCCTAGAACATATGGCAGCGACTCACGGATTGAATCTGAACGATGAAAGAGGCGTGCACTTCCATATGCGCTGTTACGGCTATGAATATGATCGGTCTACGAGATAAACTGTCTGGAAATTAATTTATAGAAATTACAGATGGAAAATGGCAGCGATAGAGGTGCCCGAAATACTATTGGGACATGACGCTCAATTAATTTCTAAAAGCTTCAATGGCACGTCTAAAGAGTAGAAATTGGAATCGGGATAAGGAGCAGTCAACCGAGGGCACGTTCGATTTTGATCGTAGGGGTCGATTAGTAGGATGCAAACTGCGGGACATTAGGATGTTTGGTTACTTTTAATATATGTGCATACTGTGCATATATTCATGCATGGATCTGGGATGCTCGAGCCCTATTATCATAGCTAAATGTTTCTATTCAATTCGAATCCTTCCATTCTCTGAGCTTTCCTTTATGCTGACTGCGTTGTGCTAACTCCGGGACAGTCAACCCTGATTCATAGCTGCATTACCAGAATTAAAGGACATCTTCTATATTTAGTATAGTACTGAGTATGTATAATGTGGAGAGAATCGAGAAGGCCATTGTCCATTGAGGAAAATGAAAAAATGTTTCTTTGAGCTTTTGCTATGTAAACACATTGTAGATCAAATAAAATCTGACGAAATAATTTTCTATTTCTATGAATACTGAATACATAAAATATTATTTTAGATATATAAATGAAATTCTAAAGAGGTTCAATATTTGAAGTTTAACTTAACTCGTAACTGCTCTGTAATGTGAAATTTCGTTGAAATTTACTACAAAAATTTGACATTTGGTTTCCAATTCACATCTCGATTTTATCTGTCGATTTCATCCTGTACAGAAAATATTTTAAATAATTCATTGAAACAGGTGGGAAAAACATTCCCTCCAAAAACACATAAAACATTCAATTAGCCATTAACTCGTGTTACAAGCTGGATTATACGATTTTAGCAAAGTTGGGATGGAAATTATCACGATGTGCAAATATTATCGCATAACTCTAAATACCATGGATTTTTAATGTCTTTAACGTGCACACGGCACAGTGAAACGACTGTACAGCTTTGCCATTGTGAGATCATGTTTAACCAACATCAACGAGAAACTAGTTCTGATGCTTCAACATTACGACTGTTCGCAATTAGCGTGTCACAAGGAAAAAGCTTGGCAATTGGGAAAAACAGGGTACACGTTAGAGTATTGTCTAATGACATAAAGGAATACTTGATAAGGGCATATGAGACGAAGGTAAATGCTCAGGGTAATAGCCAATTAACAGGCAGTTGCTGTGCAGAAACTCGTCGCTCTTGGCAAAAGCCTTACGCTTGCTGGCCGTATAATCGAAAATTAGGGTGCAGTTAGCAAGTGCTTAAGCAACAACTGTTTATTGATACAGTTAATGAATTTCTGGGCTAACTATCGGGCGTGGGCAAATATCATTATTGCTGTTGCATGTTCAGAAATAAAGGTTCTGATACGGATGCATTTAAGGAAATTCCTTCTGTCAAACTAAAAATAGCAGAAAATAACATAGAGTTAAAACAAAATTTTAATTCTTTAACGTTTTGCATTTAATGGTATCGTAGTGTAGGTGAAGGAAATAAAATATGAATTTTCGTTAATTGCTGCGAATGAAAAATTAAAGAAGTGAATTGTATATTTAAATGGATATAACAGCTTGTAAATAAATTATTGCGAAATGAATCGAAATGATGTAGAGAGACAATGTTCATTAATAAACAAAATTTTTCGAGTTCTAGAAAAAAAAATAATCAAGAATATAATATTTATAATAATGATATCATGAAAATGATTATGAAAATGATATATTACGCAAATATTTCTGAGGGATATGATTAGGTATTATTATGTTACAGAAAGGTTAATAATTAATTAAGACACGGCGGGAAAAGGAACGAGCAATTACCATAATTTAGCCATTTAGGTGAAATTTTCACCTACTTAAGTAAAGCGTTCCCCTATCTTTGTTTCTTTCACCCCGAAAATGAAATTCAGAAGGGGAAACCACAGAGATCTGCATAATCATTGAATTTTAACCCGAGATGTAAAAATTAGATTGTTATCATATACTCAGTAATACGTATACTAATATTATACTACGTATTTTCATCACTACATTTTACACCTAATCTTCAGCTCCAAATATATTAGATACTTAATTTCAAACCAATATCATTTGTTTTAAATTTCTAATTTTTAACAAATAAAATATCATTGAAAGAATTTTAAACATTATTCGACAAATTAAGTTCGACAACTTTTACGCTACATATTTTCCAAAAGATGTTCCAAAATGGAAGGTCGTTCCAACACATAAGCAAAATAAAATATTCACATAGAGGGTAATTGGATGAATAAATAAATCACGACAACATCGTCTGGCCAGTATACGAAGTACAGGCGCAAACTGCATGGACGATCCATCACTAATAGATAATAGCAGGCATTGGATCCATGTGCTTTAAGGACACAGAGCTTTGGGGAAGGTGGGATCAAAATTGATCCACTATGCATTATCGTTATTACATTAAGTGGGTCGGAGTATAACCCACTAAGCTTCAAAGGCTTATGCCGAGAATTGAGTAAAGGCTGGTTATTTATACTCTGCTAGTGAACACTAAAATCCGAAATTTCAGAGAAGACATACCGAGTGAGCTCATGATATTCATGAACGCCAAAGAGATTTCGTTGACATTGGGTTCCAAGTACTGCAACACAATTCTTATTGACTACATTTTCATTGACTTTTTAAAATACTCTGTTTTATATTATTCATACTTTACTACCTTTTTTGTTTGGGTAACATATTTTCTGCAGGAAGAGATATACTTTTACTAGAAATATTTTTTTTTAAAGATCAAAAAAGCCTTGAAGTGTAAAAATAGAAGGAATGGAACGAATAATTAAAACGACATATATAGGTACCTGTGCATATTTTCTTTCAAACATTGACACTTCTGTATAAAGCACTCTTTGTACAAGGCATAGTTTAGAACTTATTCAAGGTAGTCACGTTAGGTGACACGCCTTATGTTCCTCCATGTTTGAACATTTCCTTCGACTCCTAAAGGAATCCATCTTTTGAAATTGTTGACTTTGCTCAGCGGGCAAAGTCAACATAGACCAGGCCGCTGTACAAGTTGCTAGGTAGGAATTTCAAACTATGTACTATTGACTAACTTTTACCTAGAAAAGGCTCTTTTTCTCTAGTTCTAGAATTTTCATACGTGAGAGGAAAATTTTAATTCTAATTGAAAGCCTTTTCGTTAAATATTATAATAAATTAATCTCCTCCACTATCTGCATTTCTTATCTAAGTATACAAACTATCTATACTAATCTTACCTAAATATACAACATAAATTATAAAAATTTCAAGTTTCGTATAGAAAAAAAGATTGAAATATTTTTTGGAAATTGTTTCTAATTGAAATATTTTTTCCTCTGATTAAGTAGATAAAAATATTAAAATGCTGTTCAATCTGGTATAAAGGAAAAGAGCAGTCAAGCGAGTTATATCTTGACCTATACGCGCAAACAATGCAGGATCGCCTTTGAGCAAACGCCTCGCATATTATAGTTCAATATCTTTTGAAAGTAATTGTTTTAGTAACGATATTCAAAACTGCTCATCTTCCAAGCAACATTGCCTCGATTTTATCACGCTCCCATAACGTGCTCCCGTTTAATAAGGATACAACATGTAAAACGATAATTAACGAGCGGCTCTCAGAGGGTTAATAAAAGGTGAACGAGAAATGATTACATCTTTGACGGATCATTAATGAAAATCTATTCGGCGGAAAGTAGAGGAACAGCATCGAATATTGGCTGTCGGCGGCGTGTACGAAGCTACCGAGGTATGTAATTAGTAATAAGCGAGGCGTTATTAGTAATTAATTTGCGCGTCTCGTGGAATCAAGACTGCAGTCTTCGTAATTCAAAGTTTTACGTGAAATTCAGTCAGGCTTCGTGATTTGCATACTATATCCTCCACTTATTTTTAAAATAAGAATCTGTCTCGCTGTACAGATTCAAATTACGTCAGATAAAACTAGGAAATAAATAAAATTCAATATCTACATAAAAACCCTATATAATGGAGAATAAACTGGATCTTATATCACAATTAAGTTATTATCATCTACTTTTCAATTTATGTTCTCTTCGAACGTGTCATTAAAAGTCACCTCAATATGGTTTCACGATATTCCACTCATGATATTAATTCCAACACGATTTCCTCAGTTAACGCTGACAATTATATCACTTGATGCAACGATAGTAAAAACCATATTGTTATATGACAAAAGAAGGTGCCTTAAGAAGGGTGGAACGCTTAAAAGTCAAAGGCGCAACCGCTACACGGTTCATCGAGGTCGACGTGAGCCACGAAATTACTAATAAGTAGCGCGTGCATTAATAATTAATTAGCGGGCTGGCGGGCAGGCGACTGGCCAATTTCCATAATTCAACGAACAGGCAATATACAATATCACGGGCGCTTTCGAACGTGAGCGCTAGCGTCGGCAATAATGGCGAACCCGATACTAATAATTACCGGCGGATTCGCACGCGAGTCAATTGCAAATTAGTCGGCGGCTGCGTATAATTGCCGAGTTTTTTGCCAGTCGAATCGTTAAGTTCCCCGTGGTCTGCCTTGTATGATAAACAGCCATTACACCATTCGCATAACGCGTCACGGAAGGAAGCTTCTGTTGTGCGTGTCTTTCCGCGATCCACCCCCTCGCCAGCGAATATTTTAAGTAGGTATTATGCTGCAAAAATGGACTTTTCGTCGGGTCGATTAAATTTATCAATGACGCAGGCTGCGAACATTAAACGACTACACGATATTGAAAATGACAATAATTTTTAACTTTATTACTCTAATTGAATTGCAGCGTGTCAAAGAAAAATTTACGTTCATTACCAGATTTTTCAAATTTTAATAGAATTCGATAACATATCAATTCTCAAGCGTAAAGTAGAATGAATTGTTGCAGAATCTACGTACTGAATCACTGAATCGAATCTAAATATATGAATCTAAATATATCTTGCAATTTCAATATTTTGACTATTTACTGTGCAAAGCTACATTTGTAAGCTCTGCAAACATCTATGTATTTTATATTTAAATAAATTCGAGGATACAGTGATTCGGAAAGAATATTTGCACATATTGGTGTATTCTCCATTAAACCATTTCGCATCAATTTTTTCAACGGGAACAATCGATTCGACTGGGCAACAGTTTGATAGAAAGAGGAGCCGAGGTTCGAAATTATTGACGTTATTATTTCTCGGGTTAATTAAAATAGCAGGAGCAAGGGATAGAGGCGAAGGGCAGCGGTTCGAATAATTGCGACCGAGCGAATTGTTTAATTTGAATCGGCATGAATACGCGGAATTTAAATGTTCGCCGCTTTACATCGGCCCATTTGAATACCGGTGGCTAGCCAGCGACTCAAATTAAGGGGAAATCAGAAATGATTGTCACGTTGTCGAAGCGTTGGATTATGTTCGACTTCTGTACACGGGCCGATGAATATTCATAGGTTTCACCCCTTTGCGAAAAATTCCTAAGCAACGCGGCTCGATGCCCCGCGATTCTGCAATACTCGAATGTAATTAATCGTATGCGTCGGCACGCGCCTGATAACCGGATGATCCTTAATTTACTCGCTCTTTATTTTGGGGTAACGCCTCCCCGCCGACCGTCATGCGTAGAATTTGAAAGGATCCGACAAAATTTCATTCGCGAATAACTTATCCCCTTTCCAGAGGGAATATTGCGCCTTTGTGTTTGTTATTAAATTAATATGAAAGCGAGACAGATATCCCCTCTGATGTTCTTCAATGGGAGATGAATTTTTGCAGTGAGATAATATTATAGGTTCAATTAGAAATACTTTGATACCTTTTCTTAAGCTGATTGGTTAACTGTTATATATTATTTTTTATGGGATTTTTTATTCCTTTTTGCTAGATACTGTTGTGACTAAAATTATGGAAAGTAAAAATTTGTTAGTCTTCAAATATTGTAACGTATAGGTACACTACCTTTGATATATTGGATATTTTTGTGTAGGATTATCTACATATACAGGGTGTATTGTGATAAGTGAGCAATATTTCGGGAGATTGATTTAACACCTAAAAATAATGAGAAAGGTTCATATCAATATATATTTTATTAGAGTTTCTTTACGAGATATAACGAGTTCCATTTGTGAGGATACTTGAAATCCATAGTTGAAAGTTTTGAAAAACTTTGACACAGAATTGAATAAGGGTTTCAAGAAAATGAAACATCGAGGGGTATTGGAAGAATAATCACATCTCATGTCGATAACAAGAAATCCCCAGGCATGCGTTGAAATGCAAAGTACTCATTTTGAGCATCTGTGAAGATAATTAAATACACAATAACAGAACACAAAACTCGCTATATTTCGTAAACCAGATGAAATAGGACATATGTCTATATAAACTTTTTTTATTGTCATTAGATTGTGAGTAAGCCCCTGAAGTATTGTCCACTTATTACGTTACACCCACTATCTTAAATTTTTTGCACAGTTAAATGTTCCATAAATGCAAAAAAATGCAGTCTAATAATTAGTCTTCTATCTACATTCATTAATTACAGCTTCCCAATTCCCAAGAACAGAACCTCCCTGCTCGTTAAAACAAAACCCTCCACTTCTAACGCGAAACCTTTTAATTGCGTCCCTCGTAAAAGTAGAATTCCAAGAAAATTCTCCAATATGCTTCTCATTCAACACGTCTTAAACAGGACCATAAAGTAATAGTCGACCGCTTGGACCGCGTTCTGCCGCTGCTCGCCGCGGTATCCTCGAGGATAACTCCAGCCATAAAATATTAATGAGAGCGCAGGCCACGGTGTTCAACGAAATTAGGTTTCCGCGAGGCTACGCCTTCGCCTCCTCGATCGCTCGAATTAATCTCGCGTCGACTAGGTCGAGATTAAGGCATCACTGGCGAAAATTTTCACGTACCTCGGGTTTCGACGAAAGCCCAACACAGATTGGCCAGCGAGAAGAGCAGCAGCGAAAGTAGGTAGAGCGCGGCATCCCATCTCATCTTCGTTGTTCCGGATAGCTTTCTCGGGTTCCACGCTGCCTTCACTCTTCCCTCGGTCCTCCTTCACCGGTCGCGCTCATCTTCTATCATCCCCCCGTCGCTCCTTCACGGTTCGTGGCTTCCGTTCCACTTCGAGGACCGCGCCAGGTCGCCCTCTCCGCCGACCGCGGCCTCTCAGAACGGGCGGTGGAAAAAGTGCGAGAAGAAGCTCGTGTCAGCGTGGTGGTTTCACGGCCGAGAAGAGTGCTTATCACCTGGCTGATAACACCTGGAAGACAAATAGCCAGCGTGGTAAACAGAAGCGGCGTTCTCTCGTGTAATTAACCTGCTGGTAATCCCGAGGCGGAAAGGAATTCCCACCCCCACTTACTTCTGCCCCACAACCTCGATCCCGTTCTCTAGCTCGCTATTCGTCGTTCTCTCCGCGCCTTTTTTACCAGCAGCTTTTTCTTTAGGGCCTCTAACGAGCCGCGCACGTACCGCGAAATTGAAATAAAAGCGGACGAACGAGACCGCGGCTCCCCGCGCATAAAGCGGCTGATTTAGCTGTGTGTTCTGCCTCCTCGCACGGAATTCATTTCTGAGCGGGATGTGGTATCTACAGGGAGACGCGGGCTTCGGTACGTGGATGGTAGGTTGAAGAGCCTATGAAGCTGGGAAATTAGTTCGCGAGGAAGATAAAAGAGGAATATTATGGTCTGAGATGTTTGGTGGATCGTGAGCTATGGACAGTTGAATGTGAGCTAGGGACACCTGGACGTGAGGGTTCCTTGGGAAAGTAATGTTTGTTAATCTTCTTTGGAGGTACCGCGATGTTAACAGTGGTTAACTCATTTCAGATGGATATCTCTATACTGAGGCAACAGCGAGCAATATTTTGTCGTCACTTGTGGAAAAAATAAGAGAAACGTAGGACTCTTTTGGAGGATAGATTCTAGACACAAAGCAATGAAAAGTTCAAATGCATGTATGCCCAAACACGCATAGTTTTTTAGTTACACGCTATTTACAAGAGAATAAATTTTTGTTTTGTTCATATTTTACACACGCAGATTGTCATTCGTGTTTCTGACTGCATTACACACCTGAAGTATGATGTGTCTCAAATGCATTAAATATGGGTACAAATTGTAGTCACTCGTGACACTTATTAAAAGAAATATAAAAGTGATATTTAGAGCTTAGAGGGTGAAGCGCATGTCTGTTCAAGAGTTTAAAGAAGTATGAATTTGCATGAACATTCACAGCTCAGCAATCAAGTACATCAAACTTATCCTTTATCTATCAATTTTTCAATGCTACTATTGCAAAAATAAGATAACTCAGAATTAAACCACAAAATATTGAATACCTTTCCAGCATCCCTAATATATACTCCAGTTCCTAATATCACAAAACTTATACCACAAACGGCCATATTTCACAGCTCAGCAATACAGCATGTCATCCTCCACGATCTCGTCACGCGTCCGAATTTACAACCCGATTCATCCGTCTCAAAGTCGCGGCGTTACGGCAACAATCACGGTCCGTGGCAAGCCAGAGATGAAATCAAATCCATCAGGCGGGCCAATCGCGAACGAACGAGAGCCCGAGGGAAGAAACATCCGTCACGATACGGAATTGCGCGACCAGAGAGACGTCTGGTCGTAAACCACTATCAGAATCAGAGCCCAGTCATAGCGATTTTCCCCGATTCCCTAGGTGTCTCAAAGTAACGTCACTTGCTCCTCATCCGTTAACAATAACGACCATAAAAACGCCAGTATAATAGAATCTTCCTTCAATTTTGTCAGAAACTCGCTCTGCGTGGAGATGGGCCGTCTTCGCAACGATAAAGTGTCTTTTTATCCCTGGACCGTCGCGAACTTATTCCGATTCCGTGATCCTAGCGCGACGATCCACAGGATTCCCCGAGTCTCTACGTGCTCGCCCAGCCTGGTGTTTGCCTTACTCCTTATGGTAAATCTCCGACGGGGATCTAAGGGGGACTTGAGTTCTCGATCTCGAGCAGCGCGTCGATCCGGCCAGGGAGACTTCATCGACAGACGGAGGAAAAGAAAGTCCAAAAGAGCGAGAGGGAGGTCTCGAAGAAGGAGCTGGAGAGAAATTCCGAAAGTTCCTGTTCAGTGAAACAGGTCACGGAACGAAGAGAGCCGTCGCGGAGGAACGGTGGCGGTCTTTAAAAAGTTTTTCCTAGCTTCGCTGAGGCGAATCCCGCGGCGGGATGCCACCCGGATTCCCCGGGGATAAAACAAAGGATAATCAGGTCGCTTTTTATTCCCGAGGCGGGCTTCAGCGAGGTACTTGCGAAGGAGCCTGGAATTACCGACTTCCTTGCCCCCAGCTTCCGACCCTTCTTTTCCTGTCTCCGTCACTTCTAAGCTGTTCGAATTAGACCACGTTAATCCTCCGATGCCTTCAGCCTGGGGCACGGGTATCGCTCTGCGGCGGGACGTCTTCGTTAATGCATCCAGCTTGCCTTAAATAGATCCCAGTGTTAATCGAGGGAATTGGATTACGACGTGACGAGCGTTGTTCATGCCTCCCAAATAGATTTCGCGATCGGTTGGCTCTGGTCAACCCTTGCGGATGGAACGGCCAATGTGTATATGTACTGATGTTGGCCGAGATGAGAGAAGCTGGAAGCCTGTGACTGGTAATGCTGGCACGGTCACTACTGCGGAGGAGTTATGTATACATATGTGTATGACGAAGAATATTGGAAAAGGTCGGACCGACATTCAAGGATAGGTGAATACAGGGCGATTCATGCAACTGGGACAAACTCAGTCTTTGAAAGGACTTTGAGGTGGATAAAAATGTCATGGGAGAAAATATTAAATATCGAATGATACCCAATTATGCCCAATTGCACCCTTTTGCTAAGTAGAACAATACAGTTTTGAGTGGAAGAATCGATGTTTCAATCTTTATGAAAAAGTACAATTAAATTATCTACATCTTAAACTTAATACGGCAAAAGTTATTGCAAAGTGCAAGTGCACTTTTCATTAATGGAACTGTATAATTTTTTTGTAGAGAAAACTATTATAATTTGAAATACAATATGTGAAGCATTTTCGTACCTCATTTTACATATAGTACCTATGCATGTATAGTATGAAAGTTTCACTACTACTTCGTTGAATAGCAATACTTGAGGTATAATAAATCGTATTGACCTCAAAAAATTCAGATTCTATCTTGCATAAAGACTTGGCGACTGGCTATTCAGCTTATAGCTCAAGCACTATTGGCTGCGTGTAGTATTTGAGCCAAATGCTATTGCTTCTGGTGGATTTCTCATGTTATGGTGTATGATTGATTATTCAGCCTGTGATTCAAGCGTCCTTGCTTATAATATTCGGGGAGAATGGTATTGCTTTCAGCTACTTTTCAGCGTATTATGATGTATGACGGAATGATATATGGATATATGTATAGTGGTTACCAATTAACAGTTTGAATAATTTTCTGTTTTCACACAGCAATCCTTTATAACACATGCAATCCTCTTTTCTTAATCCAATCTATTAATTTTGGGGAAACGCGATAAGAGACACTAATGTGTAATTTCTTCCATACAAAATGAATCACGTTTTCCAGAGTAAAATTAATTAACATTAGGAAAGTCGAAATAAAATGCTTTAAATGCAATCTACAGCTTTTTAGCGAGATTAATTTTTTCAGAGGGTTATGTATGCCCGAGTTAACAGAAAAGGGAATAATCTCTTTTGGCATTACTTCTGTGCATAATGTAATTATAACGTGAACATTTCGTTATTCTGAAGGAAAGTTTCATGCACAAAGAAAATGTTAAGGACAACGTGTTTCGTATGCAGTACACGCTATTAACGGATCCAACTGTCGTTTTAACGGAACCTTTTTGCGCTACTATATTCGGAACGTGACCTTAGCAGTTAAACTATTCGGCACATTTCCAACGAGCTGTTAAAATCGAGTCCTGAATAGACAAGAAAAAGGGAAGCAACCTTTTATGTTCTCGATTATCGTCAAAAATGGAAAGATATTTTTTTATTCTCACAATAAGAGACTTGGCAAGTTGCAATACGATAGAGATTACCTTTCTACTATAATCATAACTCTACAGATTTGTCATTTCGTTTAACGACACTGGTATAAGCACTAGTGTACACGGATAAACAATACTGCAGAGTATGAAATACTATCGAGATACAAAGCCAGAGTATCATCTCATTGTAAGTATTTGTCTCGATAGTTTCGGTTCTTAATAACGATCAGGACAGAGTCTTGAATTCAAGATGACTTGGACTGTAATGATCGAACTTTCAATAGAATTCCCCGAAGTGGAAGTTCAAACGGTCAGTGTTATGGCTATGCTTTCCTTCTATTTGATTCGCAAGGTTTGGCTTACGCTCACGTACAATCGTGTAGACTTCGAAGAAACTATGTATCGAAAGGAGAGATCTTAGGTCCTGGAAACATGAACCTATAAACTTCAAGCATAATTTCAGTTGCCTTTCGATAAAGTATTAAATAAAATCTATGTAGGTTTATTTTATGTTTACCTAAATTAAGTTTAAGCGTGTGTACGAGACACTATAAAATATTATAATAATAGATATACAATATATTATAGACTCTTATAAGTTTCAAATTTCTAAAGCCTGCAAAATTTTCCTCATTTTGGCTGCCATTCTACTTAGCCTGACGATTCCCTGTTGCATTCTTTATCGTATCAAGAAGTCACCCTCAATCTACCTTATCTTATTAAATATAATCAGTCTACGAATTTCTCCTTCTTCCTCCAGCAACGCGAGTAGCAGTGTCTGAGGAACGCGACCGTACGAGCTGGAAGAAGCGAAAAACGAGTCACACCAAGTGTTTACATGACAGATACATAACACAACTAACGAGCCTAATCCAATTTCGAGGAAGAGTCGGGGTTAGCACGGGGCTAGATAAAGGGCATAAACGCAAGGACGAGAAAGGAAGCTCTCTTCCGTCCGGACATTTTCTCCGACAGTCCTTGCGAATTTCATTCAGTTGCTTTTCTAATACACAGAGAACGGTCCTTGTTTTCCAGCCGATGTGTCGTCTCTTTTACGGCGTCTAAGGTCGTTTTCGTCTATTCAACTTCCAATTGGACCCGGTAATTGCCGCTAAAATTATCTGGCCCGCCTCTCCTCCGTTCCTCTCCGACGCTGTTCCTTCGCCCCAAGCCTCCTGTCTCGTGAAGATCGATCCGGCACTTGAAATCTAGATGCTCTTCGCCGTTCCTCTATTTCTAGCTGCAGCGATGCCCGAATCAAATCGATTTTAACTGATGAATTGACCGCACCTTCCCTTATAATCATTTTATACTTGTAACAGATAGGTGGAAGCTGAGGCGAAGTAATTTACTGAAAGTGTATTTGTGAAAATTTTATATGAAATTAATTGATAAGATAAGTTTGCCAATATTCGAACACTTCTTTAAGATATTTAACATTCCAGTAGATGAATGATTTAGAAATGCCATGTTTGATGCTTGAATTACCATGTCCCAGTAGCTGAGTATACCTATTATTTTATAATATTATTTTTACTTTTAACCCTAGAACGACGCCTTGAAAATAAATCTTAATATTTAAAGTAATATTTATTACTTTCGAAAAATTCTGTTCCCATTCTTCCTTGGGTATCACAAGAAAAAATAGTGACACAAGACGATTTCTGTTTACAAAAAAAATGTTTAAGTTACTACGAAGTACACCGAATTCAAATGATTCTGGGTGCATCTACATTTTCTACTTCTCTGTCTCCTTATTTAATGCTTCCCGTGTAAGAAAGAGATAGAGAGTATAGATGCTGCCAGACTCGTCTAAGTTAGGTACACATGCTAAATAGATCTTCAAGCTTCAAATTTTACGAGGTCGTCAGTGACTCTTAAGAACCGTTCTAGGATTAATTACACTACAATTTAAACTTAGAACGAAATAAAATTAGCATTAGTATTGAGACACCAGGACATGGTAAACTACTGAGACATTTACTTTAACTGCAAGATTCCAGACAGACCAAATCGGTTAGATTTTCTTCAGATTTGATTACCCTAATATGCTACTCCATTTCAGACAAACTACCTTTCATTTCTCTCTCCTTGCCAGCTTTCAGGGAAACGGGTTTTAATCCCAGCTCGACGAAAAACTTACCATCCTAAGTCGATATTAGTTTTTGCCCAAACTTCACCGCGATATTTGCTCTCGCCACTGCCGGATTTAATCCGATCTGGGAGCAGGGAACTCTTGCACGGAGCCGACCGTGAAGAAATTGAACGAACCATCGATGGCGGAACGGGCAAACTTCCGTTCGCCTAATCAGACGTGGCTGCAATTAGAGCGGACTGATTGTAAGTAAGCGACGAAAAGCAAGGAGAGGCGAACAGCTTCGATCCTCCCGATGGAGGGCGTAAGCGGGCAATAAAGTAGTTACACTAAGTAACTTGTTGGACACCGGGAGTACTTCAAACTATCCAATTACAGCTCAAAGATTCAAATTACGCGCACTTGTACGGAAACGGAAATTTGTTCAACTGGACGAGGTTAATTTCGCTCGGCTGGGATACGGCTAGATGGAGCATGGCCTTATTAAGCTTCTATTGACTCCAAAGTAGGGGAGGATTGCTAAAATCGTGCTACTCGAGATATTTCCTACTTGGTATTGATCGATGGAGGGGAATTAAGATGTAGTAGTTGTTTCGTGAGATAGAAGGTACGATACGTAGGTAGAGAACTGATTGCTTCAACTCTTCTACATAATAACATATGTCCCTATTTTAGAGCCTGGTCACACGAGCGTTGAGGGACTGTTGTAGTTATGTCTGTGTTACTTTCAACTGGGAAAACAAGGAAAGACATATAATAGACGTTGCAACGTTATATTAAATTAATAACCAAGTTATATAGACATGTAATGTAGACTCACCCTAAAGCTCATGTAACCAGGGTCTTATGCTAAACATTGTATCAATCGAAACGCTAGATTTTGCAGTTCTGTAATTAAAGGAAACGTTACACGTAATTGAACAGCAATTAATTCCTCGACCAGTAACGGATGAGTACACAAAGAACCAACTTGCACAAAGTATCATGCCTGAATATTAAATTCCAGGTCGCGTGATTAATTATATCACACTATAAATTTGATGCTGTAATTATCAAACTTACGGTATAACATTGTATACAACAACGAAGCAGGCGAGTTTATAGCCTGTCGATAATTGAATGAGTTGGCATCGACGGGCAGAGTTCGAAATTGAGTTGCTTTCGGTTTATTATGGATATACACGTATTAATCGATTTTGT
The DNA here is from genome assembly GCF_051401765.1 of Calliopsis andreniformis. Taxonomy (NCBI): domain Eukaryota; kingdom Metazoa; phylum Arthropoda; class Insecta; order Hymenoptera; family Andrenidae; genus Calliopsis; species Calliopsis andreniformis. The sequence goes on from NC_135063.1 coordinate 7,171,084, forward strand.
ATTCATTACATTAACGAAGTATAGAATTCTGCTAATATCCTAACGGTCGCCTCGAATTATATTCCGCCGAAATGGAATCGAATCCACCCGCCCTTAAAACTCAATCGTTTTCCAGTCATCGATCATAGATCGACCCCTTTCCTCTGCCATTATTTATGCTCGGAAAATCGACTGATACTTTAACGGTCGGTTCGAAGGGAGCCCACGTGCCGCTAAAGCGAAATAAAAATGCTAAATCACTTTATAAAATCGAATTCCGCTGATTCTGACGAAGCACCTGATCTGATTGCGCCGAGATTGCTTCCGATCGGAGCCAGTCTGTATCATAGATTCCCGGTTCAGTCGAGCAAAGTGCCATTATATTTTTCACCGAATACTCGTTCAAACTTCCCAACCTCCAACGCCACGAACATATCGGGCTTACCAACTTTCCACATTACGAAATAAACGTCTAGGGGTGACTCTTCTTCACAGGCAACAGGACTCGTCTCCGAGACTCTCCAGAAACCTCCCAACGATCCCGTAATTGACTCGTAATCGACGCGGCAAATAAGTCGCTCCTAACAATGACCTCCCACGATCACCTTCCGAACTTTCCACTCCCGCGGAGGTCCATTTTTAGAGATCCCCCCCTGTCACCCCAATCACAGTTGATTGCGTATTCTTCCAAGGTGGCTGGCGCATGGATGTCCGTCGTTATTTCGAATTAGCTCGGCTATCCGTGAACCTCGGGGAAAAGCTCGTTCCACGGCGATTTATCGAAATAGAATGAGCGTAACGAAGAGCTCGCCGCCGGAGCGGGAAATTGCCGCGAGTTCCTTGGCTCGACAATTTAACCGTCTCTCCCGTAAATAACAAATAAATATCCGTGGACTGGCGGGCGAAATGCCCGACGGGATCGCAGCTCGGCGATGGAACTGCCTGGAGGGGCCGAATTCTTCGATGACTCCGAGCGATATGCGGGTCCTCTTTATGTCCAACGGTTTGTCCAATTCTGTATCCTTCGCAATCCCTCCGCGTCCTCGTCCCTCCAGCACGCTCAGACTTCTCGTCTCCGCTCCGTCTTTTCGCTCACTCAGCGTCGTGTCATTCTCGTTCCACGCTTTTGTCTGGGAGCCTTTGTTGCTTCGCGTGCTCCCGACGATGATACGAGACCGGGCGTCGATTATATTGTCCTGCGATTTACTCCCGCGACCGTCTTACCTGGATGCCTTTTGACTCTCTGTTGGCCTGTTCAGGTGCATCTGAGCCGAAAGGATGCCTGTTTGACGATAGAGATACGAGGGATTTATGAACAGGCTGGTCCGAGCTTTTGTGGGTTCGGTCTTTTATACGTTTTCAGTTTTGATGGCTTTGATGCATGGCATTCAGGCTGGCTTGGTTTGTTTAATGGTAAATTGTGAATGTTGGTTATAGTGGAGTATGCTGAGTATGGAGCTGATCCGAGCTTTCGAGCGGTGGATTGTTGACCGTAAAAGAGTAATTAACGAGTTGTATGCTTTGGAAGTATAGGCGAAATGACTTTTATGACTTTAGAGTGTAAATTGAGTCGTTTTATGACTATAAAATGCTTTGGACAGTGATTAGGAGCATATTGTTTAATACAATTAAGATAGATATTATGTTCACTTTTTTGCGTTAATTTATTTTTAAATTGATCTTATGGTATTAAGAAGAAATTTAGTCATACAACCAAAGAAAATTTCTACAGAAAATTTTACGTGCTCCAGAAAAAGAATTATGAAAACATTATTCCACAAAAATAATACTTTTATCAAACGCGTCTGAAGCTTACAAAAAGTAGGACCGGACCATAAGAATAATTAGCTCTCTAACTATTGAAATGTAAAAACTCGTTATTCGTTCCTTTATACGGTCTAACGAAGGGCGAATTTTAATTTGTGCAAAAAATCATGTTACACTTTTAATTATAAAAATGCAGGGACAGATATTCGCCGCTATATTACACTCATTATTAAGAATAATGTTAAAAAGCATACTCTGCAGGAAATAGTTTGAGTCGAATCTATTAAATAGCACGTTTGACTGACAGGGCCCTTTGTGCCCCATTGTTATCGGATTTTACCCGCATTCTGATGAAGAATGAATATTAAAGTTGCTTTGAAAGTCAAGTGCATTGTGGGCCGGGCAAATCAATTAATCGAATCGTACTAAACGTTCAGCCAAGGAAGCGAGCCTTTATAACAGACGGAGCTTTTGTAAAATTCATTCGATAGTCAATAGAAAATAATGGAATCAATTACGTAGGGGATGAAGATGGTTCTTATGTTTAGGTAACTGGAATCAGCTCGAGATATCTGCTCGAACAATATTTTCGCGATTCTTCGTGAACCATCGTTGAGTAGCTTCAGCTAAAGCCTATGTTGAATTTATCGTTTCATCGATATTTGTATTTGCATAGTCTCCTCGCAAGTGGCTACAGTATAACTGTATTTAGAACGAAATACTACTTTTTCAGGACAAGGTACATTAAATGTTCAAATTTTGAATTTTGATACTTTCAGATTTTCAAAGCTTTAAATTTTCAAATTTTCGAATTTTCAAATTTAAAAATTTAAAAATTTTCAAATTTAAAAATATTCAAATTTAAAAATACAAAAATTTTTAAATATTCAAATGTTCCAAATTTTTAATTTCAGTTTTTAAAACTCTATTTTTCAACCTAGACAAGAGTACCTTCTGATATAATAGGAACTAAGAGAAAAATTCTTTGACTTCAACTTTTTTCTACTGAAAATACAAACTCTGTCTATACAGTAATAGGTTTCAGTTAATGTATGAATTTTGGATGGTAATAAATTTCATGGGAACAGATATACAATTTTGTAGGTGGGAAGGCTTCTAAAGTGATCTGGAAATTCAAATGTATTTTATGCTCGCGTTGCGTAGTCCATTAGCTAACGTACTACATATGATTTCGTCATTAAGTGGAGCTCTAACGGCACCAACTGTTTCCTGCTATCCATATGACTCGACTCTGAAATGGATGTTCTCCTTTGGTACTTTTCAGGTCACGAGAATTACGAAACTTTCCATGTTTGGAGGTCTACAATATATTAATTTGAAAACATAATTTAATTTCTCTTTCAAGTTTGCTGACATTTTCTATCTATCAACAGCTCCTTTCAAAAGAAACACCCAGTGTATTTTCTTTTAGTTTAATCACACTTATCACGTCCAAAGCATACCCCTCCTCACGCTTTGCTTCCAGCACTTTTTCCAATATTGGAAGCAATCCCGAACTCTTGTTTTGACACCGCCTTCAGGGCTTCCAACGAGCTTTCTTTTATCTCCTCTATGACGTCAAATCTTTGTCTCTTGAAAGTGAATTGCGACTCGGTGAGCAGGAAAAAATTTGTAGGCGTTAAATTTGGCGACTAGATTGATCGTCGAGTGACACTTTCGAAAGGAATCCTGAGATTAACAGCGACACGTGCACCGAAGTATTGCAGGGTGGGCCCCTTTTTCGTTGCAACATCCTCAGCTAAAATAAATATGCGAAAGGGAAGAAAAAAGCAGCAGGACAACTATCTCATGGATTACGTTCACAAGTCTTCCCTTCGAGAGAGGTAGAAAGGGGTCTCTAACCGTGGCGTGGCATCAATCACCATTATCAGGTTCCTTATCTCGCTAGACGTCACAATTAAACGAATCGAGGGACATTTTTCTCCTCCCAGACCACCTAATGCAGCCTTTTGTATCGCCGAAGGCACAAAGAACACCAAGGACGAGGTGGAGCAACAACGCGACCGGAAGAGGTCCCAGCCGGATGTCGAAGAATTCCAGGAGTGAATCTTTGCTAATTCGTGCACGAAAAAGTGCCTCTCGGACCGTGAAAGAAGAACTTCCGACCGCTCCGAAAAATTGTTCGCGGAAGGAGGAATCGAATTGAAGGGTACCGGTGAGGAAACGATGTGCCTGGGCCAACCAAAGAACAAAATGGATAAAAGACGCGTACGAAAGAGATGAAAAGACTGTCGGGCGTCCTTACAATGTAGTGGAATTTGTGGTACGAAGGTTAGGCATTCCACTGCTTCTAAAAGTAAATTGAAATAAATTGTGTTTTACGAATCTTCATCGATACTCGAAAACTATCTATGAATATATATTTTGAAATCGCTTTTACTATAACTACTGCTATAAATATATCTGTGACTGTAAGGCAAAATGATCTAAGTCACATATATTTAACACTGAAAAGTGTGATTACTCCTTATACACGTTTTATTTTTCCCAAACTATATTTTCTCAGTTAATGCTTAAACACAGAATTTATTTCTGCAAATTATATGTTTTCCGACATTTGTAATTGTGGCACATCGTCAAAAATAGACATAGATTAACCACGGTAGGTCTAGTGTTAATATTTTCAACTTCAATACTGTCTTATGGACTTATCTCTTCTTGAACCCGTATTTGTCAGTGAAAAAGTTTCTTTACTTTCCTCTCTTCTTTCTGAAAATATAAATTCTGTATTCAAGATCTGAATTAAAGCCTTAACTTGAATTATCTGAAAATGTAATATACTTAGGCTAGGTTTTTCTGCCTTGTAACGACAGGGATATGCCTACCATCTCCAACATTAATCTAGAAACTTTGATCTACAATATTTCTTACCGTCTTGAAAGTCCAGATTCGTACGAGGCTCCTCTGTCGAACTGATTCATGTCGAAAATTCGTTGAATACACTTGCGAATTTGAAGCAGGGTTGAACGTAACCTCCAACCAGAGGCATTAAATCACGTCGACGCTACAGCTGCAGAAATTTCGTATCTCGAATTAAAACCAAACATATCCTACAGTTTTGACACACGTTTACACAAAATATTACCCTATTTGTCGATTCTATTAGGATTTACGCCCCAGCCTCTTTATCATCCTGCCTCGGCTCGATGCGAGCCGCGAGGAGGGTACGTAACGATGAAATGGAAGTAACAAGGGGTAGAACGTATCCGGAAGTCTGGAGAGGAGAGGACCCTGAGAGTCGCACGAGAAAGAAGGTGGATGTACGGCTCTCGGCAGGGTAATAATAAATTGAAGAGCGTCTCGCAAAAACCTTCAACTTCGCGGGCTTAACGTGTTCCCGGAAATAGAGGGTCGCGGCGGGGTCTAGCTTAAGGGGGAGAATCGAAGCTTCCCTTTTGACGTTTGCTGCGTTAACCGTTTTGACAGATTGTCTTCTGAGGGAAGGGCGTGTAACGAACTTTAATTACCGAAAGCTGTCGCGCTATAGGACGTGCTGTAATCGTGACACTTTCACGATGAAGTTATTGTTTGATGGGTAGCCGTTGTTGAAGAAACACTCTTTCTTGCGAGCATCCCCTTTTAGACGTTGGAAAATGTTAATCGATACTGCTTCATACTTGAAACGCAATTTTGGATCTTAATTTTACTGTGTCGCTTACTTGCTTATAATGGGGAGATAAATGGAATGTTAGAAAGGTCAAGAATTTCTCTAATAAATTATCAAATTTGTGTGACAGATCAGACAGAAGTTCATTTTCTTTAATATCCTTTTGTCTAAGGAGACGTCTCAATCAAGACGCCTCGAAGACTGCGTAGATCCTTTATATATCATCACGTAACCCATAGCTAAGCTAAAAAGTTTCGGCCAGGACAATTGAATTCTTGGCGATTAATCGAATGAACCAATCGAATTCGTCGGAAGAAGATCAGGAACGATTAGGGGATTCGTGAAGCTTAATTATTTTACAGTTGAGAGCGTCCTTCACTATTGTGCACCCTCTTCGAAATCCTGTGGGCTCCTCTTATCGAATTCTCCAAACCAATTCTGGCCGTTCCTATGGGAATCCTTTAGAAGCACCGAAATCTTAAGCTATCCCAATTTAATTATCCGCCAGTGATTAATGAACAATGCAGAACTCTTCCTATTACTTTATAGTGAAATCGTTACAGTATTGTTCTGTCACTAACGAGATAACGTAAGAAACGCTATTGATGCATTCTGTATTGCAAAGGTTATCGAAATTTATTGTTTTCAAAATTCGCTGTTGAATTAACTGTTCTATTCTAAAAACAATGTTAAAATGAGGGGAATATAATATAATTGAAATAATCTTCTAAAAAACGTCAAAATTAATCAAACTTCAGATTCACTGAATTAAAATATTTGAATCTGTAGTTAGATCGAAGTTTCATGAAAAAGCTATACTGAAATACGAGTAATAATTTTCCATGGCGAACTTTGTAACTCAGAAACACATTTCCATGTTAGAATATTATTACAAAAATGCAGTGATATTCTGTTCTACATGGGCATAATTACAGGCTCGCATTGAATTTCACCAACCTGTTATGTATGCGATTCTTGCACAACAGGGACTGAAAACATCTCAATTATTCAAGCTCGTTACGGTGCCAGTAAAGAGAACACGTTCTATCGCGTTGCGCGCGCGATTAAAAAAAATTGAAATTCTCGTTACGAAATTGGAGATAAAGTATTCAGATAACCAAATCTGCTTCGTCATTAACCGCACTCGCGGGCTAAATTGAAAACAGCAACTGTCTGCAGACATATTTCAAATTGCAAATATAATCCTAACAAAGGAATATAATCTGCAGTGATATTCTATCGCATGAACAGAGAATTTTTATACTCTAACGTGTAGATGAACTTTCGCTCCAGCGAGCAACATTCGCTCGTTATCAATCAAATATTTCACTCGCTACGACTAAGAACAAACGATCGCTAGATCAAATCTAAGTATTTTCCTCAGGGACACATTTGAAACCAGTTCAAACACCTTAAACGGTGTCACTTCGCAATGGAGCAGACTAGGTAATCATTCAAAATCAATCTTCTCGAAAGCATGCTTTTATCCAGAGTAGAGTAATTCTACAATCCCAACAAACGGAACCCTTCTGGCAAGAAACGAATCGCGCTTCGCGCCCGTCTCAACGAGTGCCTCAATTGTCATTAAAGGAGCATGTATAAATATGTATATATGTAATCCCAAGCGCGACGTTCGAGCGTCGGAGACATCGCGATTTTGAAGTTCCCTTCCGGGAACGAGATCGTCTTTATTACCGCCATGAGTCACCCGTTTATTTCTCCGAGCGCAAATAAGGAGAACCGACGCGCTATTTTTCTTGCAAATTTTCTCCCGGCATAATTAAAATAGATCCCCTGGGACCGCTTGGATTTGCGTTTCTCGCGAGATCCGTGTCGTCGGACCCGAGCAGGCTCTCTGCTCTCCGCCGTTTGTCGCGCTGTTTCCTTTCTACGTTTTAGCCGTCGCCGTGCGCCACGTGTACCGATTTAAATTCAGCCCTCGCCAGTACCACGATCCACCCCGCTAATAAGTGTTTTCTTTCCAAACAGACAGCGGCCGTCCGCTTGTCTTCCGTGCCTCCGGCTTCATTACCGCTATGGCAATAACTCCACCTCTACAAGCATTCGATCATCGAGCGCCCTTTCGCCTCGTGCGCGTCTTTTTTCCGACGTGCTAGCTATGGTCTAATATCTAGGCATGCTGAATTCGAATTCGAGGTATGCTCGACATCGACTCTTCGCTCCGATTTACGGAAGCGTGTGAATTGGGCGAATCAATATGCGAGGGGAGAAGAGAATAGAAGCTTTTGCAAATAGTGATTGATTTGGCGAAATCGTAAGCGGGGTCTGACCTTTAAGGGGGAACTTTCCTGTAACAGGTCTGGAAAATCGATTTGCATAAATCAATACGACGATGTACCGAAAATGGGACCTGTAGAGTTTTTAGTCGCGTTTAGGAAAATAGTTAAGTAAAGTAAAGTAGTAAAGTTTAGGAAACTTTATTGGAAGGTTTAAACGCGTTTTTTGCGATATCGTGCTTTTTAAGTTGGCTGGCAGGGAAGCTTGTTCTGTTAGTTAGAGTCTTCTTCGGGGATAGAATCTAAAGTTTGAATTTATTTCTCATTTATAATATTTTGAACAAAACTTTTAAGCTGAAATTATATGTCGAAAAACAAAATTATCTTGCAAACGTTAGAATTTTGTTTTAGTTTGTCACACTCTTATCTAAAATAGGTTGAATCTTAGTATAAATTATCTAGCTTTAGTTGCACTGCCCGTCAACTATCAGTACCTCATTGAAACCGATTGGAAGACTTGATTGTTATTTAATAAGAAGTAACAAGAAGTGGATTAAAAAATATTTTTCGTGCAGTTAAAGAGTTTCTCTTTATGTGCCCAAAATTGTAGTACAATAGAAATTTCAGTTCTCTCCCAAAAAATTCAAGAAAAACCATCTACTTTTAATGTTGCTACACGAGAATCTCCCCTTAACTGCAGGCACAGATTTTAAAGATGATGACTTTGATTAAAATATAATGACTAATGCTAATATTTATAAGATTAATGTAATTGTAATTGGTTTAGTAGAGTTTTAAACTGAAATTTTGTATTATGTAACTAAATTTCTAGGTTCATTGTATAGGAATAGCTTCAAAAGGGCAAGGGCTCAGCTATTCAGAGTAAATCTTGTTTATTGTGTTGAGATCTGCAGGAGTTCATATACATATAGTAGGGGTAATTCCTTCTAGGTTCTGCTCTAGAGACAATGAGAATATCTACTTATTGTTAGTTCTGTTAGAGCCCTGATTTCAAGTCCAACATTAGGATTTCGCTATTGTTAACCCATTGTAGCATGTGACTTTGATGCTTTGTATTACAATACGATATTCACTGTCAATTCGCCGAATTTAATTGTGAAAGGAATTTACTTCTATCAAATGGATTTACTCCTGAAAATAATATTACATAATAACTATGGTTCTATCACTTAAATAGATGTAGGTATTTTCAAAACAAAAGTTTCTTCATTTCATTTAAAAAATTAAACGAATTCAATTTTCTTAGCGTCACTTTCATGTTTCAATATGAAATTAATATTATATCTTAAAAATAGCTTCTCATGAAGAAATAAAACAACAGTGCTACTTGTTAGAGCACTGTTTCTAAATTAGCAATTAGACCTTCATTACTTTCAGTCTGTATTCATTTCCATACATTTTTACGAAAGTGTACCTATTATACTCTATTTCTCAATTTTCATCTCTATAGAATAAAATTTTGCACTTTAACTTCTAACATGCACTCTTGCATTTTCGCCAATGTCGTATCTAGTAGAACTTCGTCTGACTTTCGATTTAGCTCAAGGCACCCTCCGCTCTTGTAATCTCAATAAAAGTTTAACTGGAATCGCAGAGAATGAAATCGTCCTGTGCAAGCTGAAATAAAAAGGTCCAGCTGGCCACATTGTCGTTTCGTCGCGAGCTGCAAGAATACGCGCGTTATTATTGTGTACCAACGCGACGAACAAAACAGCGTTTACGCTTGCTGAAACGATGCAAATCTCGTTCGTGCTTTTTTAAGTTTATCGCGGCACTTTGGCACGATTCACGGACATAAAACCGAGTAGAAGGACGCACGAAGACGCTTTTACGATGGACTTACACACCGGAAGACGATTTTCTATGGCAGAGCATGACATCTGGACGGACACCGATGGACATAGTATAATTGTGTTATGTGAAAATATTCCACGAATACGCGTTGTTTCCTCGAAAAGTGTAAAAGACAGATAAGTTTGTTTGTCGTCATTTTTTAGCGAGGTTCTTTAAAGAGAATTATAGCGTATATGAATTAATCCTGCGAAAATAAAAAGCATATTAACTGGATAAAATTTTAAATAGCTTCAAAATTAAACAATAGTGTAGGTGTGTATTCTTTTCCAGGAATAGTGATAAAAAACTGATAGAAATGAAAGTTTCTTCAGGAAATTGAATATAAGAAATTATGACAGATCTTGTAAAACTTTGGATTATTCTTAACTCATTTTACCATTCTTTACTGTGAAAAGTCCACTAAATTTTTTATTCTGCGCTTAAGGGGTGCTATTAAGAAATTTCAGTAACTAATGGATAAAGTTATATTTCCATTGCTCAAATAAATGGGTTTGAGACTTCATAGAAAGAATGAGTTGAATAGTAAATTTTATTTAGTTTTTCTAATTACCTAATTTACTCTCTATTTAGTTCTTCTTTGCTTTTCATTTATAATTGAATAAGATTTAAATGGTTTCTTTGTCTAATGAAAGCGTAAGTTCAAAAAGTGGCTTAATCCATGAAATTCTTTTTACCCTCATCACACAAGAATACGAAGAAACTTTTCAGAGTCACAGAAAAGTTCAATGAGAAATTAATCAAATCCTAGTTTCCCTCTTTTCTTCGGAAGGACAGGAGAAATACGTTCCAGGCTATTTAAAGTTTGTCCGCAAATTTGATTACCTTCAATTACTTAAATACCATGGAAAGAGGTGTTCTAATATTTAAATTAGTACATTTGAGCTTAAGTTAAAGTAATAAAAAAGTATTTCCTAGCCAAAGTTGTAAACAGTGGCAATACCAACGTGGCTTATAGGTACACCAACTTTATGAGATGCACAGTAAACTACTTAATTCTTTCTCACGGCTGCTTTAAACTGCATATTACAACAGTCGGTTCAGTAATAAAATTTCAACAATAAAATCTTTTTTTACTTCCTCTTTCTTATTTGTCCAACATGACTAACAATAAGACTCTTTTTTTCAGTAACAAGTGGAGGACCAGACTTGTGAGTTACCGATTTTCTCACATTTTTTACGAAGTTTCTTTTGGCAAAAATATTGGACACACGTTTATTAAAAGAATCACAACTTCGCCAATTTTGAAAAATATTGTATTAAAAAGAAATGTTATATCCTGAAATATCATAAAACTTACAAATTGTCGAAGCTGCGTAGTAGCTAAAATATTGTTAAATATAAAGAAACCATATTTCTGTGAAGCAGTATGTACTTCAAAGTCGATATGTTTGTGGAGTACAATCTTTTATAAAATGTAAGACAAGTCTGATCTTCATTTTGTAACAAATTCCAAGATTCCCTTCCAAAGACTACAAGCTACTTGTAAATCCTCCTTATCCCTCTCTTCGAGAATACAATTCTCACAAAGTCACAGTAAAATCTGCCAAAACACGGGAGGTATTCAATTTTCCCAGTGTCTCCCCTTCCCGCGCGTAACAACGAAACTAAACTCTATTTTTCCAATTACAGTTTCGTCATAAATATCCCCGTCGTTGTCTTATCGCGAGATCGCAAGCCCTAGTACCCACTTATCCGAAAGTGTAGCAAGTGGGTTCTGTTCCACGGAATGTAACGCAATCTCGCACTATCGCGTAGCTGACTAGCTGGAGCGCGTCTCGCTTAAAGGGCGCTCAAAGCCAAGGGGCGCGCGATTACTGAAAAGTTAAATAAGTTCAGCTGTAATCCTGTTTTCATGAAAATGCATGGCGAAGCGTTCGCTTTTGTCCCGCGTAATTCTATACTATCGCGGAGCACGGCTTTGCTTCTCACAGGAGACAGTTTAAAGCGGCTAAAAACCCTCCCATGGTCGCAAGAAACCGGTAATAGTCAGGGTTACTGAAATCCACGTTCTACCTGTGTGTAACCGATTCTTTAACCGAGCTTTAATATGCAAGAAAAAGGGAAACGTCGAGTGACTCCCCGCGGGACACTGTAATACCGAGGAAAAAGGAGCAGAAGCGCAGAAATGACGATGCAACCCACGGCTGAAAAATAATGATCCGGAACGACGTTATAGGGGAAAAGTGTTCTGGATCTCCTTAATGCAAATTCTCCGCGTTACCCTCGAGATGCAGTTTTGTCGTCGGATGAAAATTACGAGTAATGATCTATGACAAATTACTGAATCTACTGTGGTCGCTGTGAGACGTCTGAGATCGTTTTTAACCCTCTTTTTTTGTTTAATGTTTTTGCTTTGTTTGTTTTTCTTTGAATCGGATAATATCTCATAAGTAACTGTATATGTGGATTTATGGAAAGTATAATTATGTCACAGTATCTTTATACATATATTGTTACCCATATAGCATACAGATGTTTCAGAAACGTCTTGAAGACATCCAGTAAAGTCTTAGAAATGTCCAAAAGAGGTCTTTGAAAGGTTCAAAGTTACAAAGTTCAAAGTTGGAACGTCTTAAAGGTCATTCATAAGAAGTCTTTATGATGTCCAAAAACGTAAGTCTTTATGATGTCCAAAAGCGTAAGTCTTTAGACGTCGTATGGACGTAAATTTCAGAAGTGTTTAAGACGTTCAAATTATGTCGTAAAATGTTCAGACATAAAATTGACATAAAACAGACGTCGTGTGCTATCTGGGTGACATTATTTTACGACTTTCCATCTTTGAAATCGCCTCCTACGATCTAAATAATTTCCATAATCTGTATGATCGATTACACTATCTTTGTTTTATAGAATTCTGGAGTCGTGACATAGACAAGTTCCCTGTTAAATGTTAACACAACAAGACAGTCTCTTCGTTAATTTGCAGATCGATGAAGCTCACAAAACGAGATTTATCATTGCCACGTTATCTCGTCCTTAGAGTGGCTGTATTATGGGGCACCTTCGAAGCAAGTTGAATTTCCCGTCGTTGCTGAAAAGTTAAATAAGTTCCGGTGTAATCCTGTTTTCATGAAAATGCGAACCGGAACTATCGTTGCCTTGTGCAATGTAATCCTATAGGATCGCGTGACGCCACTTCGTTCCTTGGAGGAATATTCCGAAGCGAGCGATGATAATTAAATCAGAATAATTAAATGGACGAAGCTGTTGCGATGACAAACAATAACTTCGTATTTGTATCTCGTGCTCTAGAGCGCGCGCGTGCTCGCCCCGAGAACCGAGTAATCAACGATGAACAATCCCGACCGACAGAATGTAATTAATTCCCATGGTTAATTAGTCCGTTCAACTTGCTAATTTCGCGATACTGTACAGTTTCGTTCTAAGACGGGCAACGATGTTGGAAGAAGTTTTTAATACGATTATTCGTAAGAAAACGATAGAAAATTCCGCTGTCATAACGTGGTGGTAATGTTGTAGCAATTTGCAGGGAAAAAAGAGATGCGCAGGAAGAAACGAATTAATGCAATTTTGCGGGTGTGGAAGATACAGTTGCCATGGAAAAATAGGCCATCAGAAAGATTACACCAACTTACTTTCCGTTATATTTTCTCGGCACAATGCGCTTATTATCGCGGGGGATCTTCCATAAAGCTGCACGCACTTATTCCCTAGTTCTTTCTTTTCTTTCCTTCGCGAACAGTATTCAATGTTATCTCGAGTAGTCCCCTCCAATTCAAAGCGGTATAAATTTCTACTTATGTCCCTGCAAATAACATTAACACCTCCACAATGTCGTCGACTGTGAACGAGTAAGCCTCATATAGGTATTTTCTAAATGTGTTGTTGAGAGTCACTTTTGTGCTTATGTTTATGAACAGGTGTTAATATCTGGAGTAGAAATAGACTTAAGAATGGTCAACGCAATGGCAACACACCATCTAAAGCATTCTTTTTTCTTATAGGATTTGACTGTAAAGATACCTTAACGAAAAAAATGTTAAGATGACGTTATTCAAGAATTTTGTAGAATTTTCAAAAGTACTCTAACAGGCCTGTATTTAACAGAAACAGTAAGAGTGGACTTTGTAGATTTAACAGTGCTGCACTGACTATAGTCAAGCTACATTTATTAATTTTACAAAAGTCTATAACAGATCCCACAAATGTCTACTTTATTTAAGCTTATTCAGGAGACTTTTGCTAGATCTGTATGATCATTTATATCGTGTGTATCAAAGGAAAGAATATAAAAATGCAGTAAACACATGGTAGAGACTTCTACTAAAACCTCAAATTATTTACTCTCATCTTTTTCCCTCAAAAAACTTCCTAAAGTACGTCTCTGATCAGGGACATAAAAAACATATTAAACCAGCAGCGGTACAACACTTCTCTCTTCACCAAAAACAGAGAGTAATACCCTCTTAGCTACACCATTCACGCAAAACATTTTCAAACTTCTTCAGCTTGGATCTTCAATCAAAACGTCTGAAGACACTCCGAATCCCATCACGGCTCCCTTCGTCCCAGATTCCGAACGCATTAGTTTCTAGCAGTCGCCCACTATAACTATCCGAAGACTAAACGCGTCTGTTTTCTTTTAACGATCATCGGAGCCGGCTGGGAGAAGAAAAGAAGAGACAGGACCTCGCTGTCGGAATAATATATTCACGTGATATCGTGTAACACTGTTTTCCTTCTCGTAAGGGGCTCCCTAAAATGAGCGTAGACCTCCCGCAGCTGCTGGCCCTGCGTTATGCGCAACCACTCGCCAGATACTTTCCTCTCTCTCTCCTTCCCTCACGATTTCCCTCCCCGTTATTTACCCTCTTCGCCAGGAACCCCTTACACGCACCCTCCTCTCGCGTCCCCGCGCTCCCGCTCGTTTCTCTCCTCGTATCGGTCCGTGTTTCGCGTTTATTTATCCTCCTCGAAACCCACTCTCCCGTTCCTTTTTTCCCTTGCATTCGCTTTAAAACGCGAATTCCGCGTCCATTCCCCGAGCTTTCTTTCCTCCGACCGATTCTGGATGGCCCTCGTGGCCTGGGCTCGCCCGCAGAAAAGGACCGATGAAACACGATTTCCACCGAACTGTCCGCGCGGTTCTGGTTATTTTAAGCAATTGTTAAGTGCCGTTCCGGCTACGAGCAAGCCGCGTTTACACGGTCCACGTCTCAACACCCATGATTCACCGACAGTTTACACACGGCTACCGACCAGATTGCGCCACCCTCTCGCCTCCTCGGGCCTAGGTCTGCTAGCCAACGTCAGGTTGTCTCCTCTTCGTCGTTTATCGCGCGTTTTGGCAGGTCCCCCGTCGCGTCTCCCTGAAACCACTTCGCGGCCGATAAATCAGCGGGTGCAATTAGATGCGCGCACCCGAAATCCACGCGAAAGCTGCTCCCTGTCGTTCTGGGACCCTCGTTCCCCCTCGTTTCCATCGAAAAGTCTATGATAGCGTGATGGGGATCCTCTCGGAATTTCGTGCCGTTTGTAGCTCTTCCGAATGGTCGTTAGCAAGGATTCGGGAATATTTATTGGCATTCGTGCCTTAGCGCGTCTATTTAGGCGATACGCGGGGAGCGATTGATCGAGTTCTGAATCTTCTTGAATGGGCCTCCCGATTGGGAGGGAAATTGCGTTTTGATCCCTGGTACGTGAAGGATTTTAATTTATTGTTTAAATCCTGTAAGTCTTGCGAAATTTAGGTGAGGTTCGATTTCTTTGAAAATGAGAATCAAAGTTTCTGAGATTTCTGAAATTGATCAAATAAAAATTGCGTTCTAATCCCTGGTACATGAAGAGTTTTAATTTATCAAAAACTTATGTAAGAATTCATTTCATTTAGATCCTGTGGATTTGATGTTTAGGTAAGGTTCTGGTTTCTTTAAAAATGAGAATCAACGTTTCTAAAATTTCATAGAAAGCATGAAAATGCTTTCAACTGTCGTGCTAAAATATTGACTTCCTACAAGTTACCGAAAGATAAAATTATGTAAAGAAAAAAGTAGTCGCGACTGAAATATCTAGAGTGAAAGGTGACACGTGTCAATTTAAATTATCATTCATTGTCAGTCGCGAAATATTAAACGAATATTCGAGACATCTTTCCTTTTCTTAAAGCGATGGCATAATGTATTCCGTTACGGACCATTTGCGTAACTCGATAAAAACTTGAGGGGTTTAATAGAAAAAAGGAAAGTCCTGCTGATAATCGGAATGAACTGACGCTGACGCCGCTCGTCGCAATAAACTTCCTTGCCCGTTAGAAAATTTAGTTATGAAACTTTTTCAGACAGAGTCACCGAGACACGGAAATGCAGAAAAGTCGTAAAACGCTTTTTAAAACCGCGCTGGTTCTTAAAGATTTAGTGGAACATAAAACCCTTTTCACTGTAAGCAAAGTGATCTTTTTTAAATGGTCAGCTCGAAGTTTCAGGTCATTGCACAAATTTTGCATACATGAATATTATGAATTCTTTACTGTTTACCTGCCTTCATGCGCAAAGTAGTTCAGGTAAAAATCAGGAATACACTAGACACTCAATTAAAAATATCAATGATTTTAAATATGAATCTATCATACAAAATAGTTTATATGTTTATATGTTCATAATAATTTATAGATGTGTTATCCAGGTTTTCATGCTCCAGAATTTTCTGACATTATCATATGCTATGTAGTTGGCAGAACTTTGAAATTGCCATGTGCAGTGCATCGCGTAACAAGCGTTTCATTTTGCCTCGAGTGGCTGTTTAAAAAACTTTCTGTAAATGTAAACGCGAAATCGCAGCAAACAGTGCGTAACTTTTCACGAATGTTTCTCGGCCGATTTAATTTACACACTACCATGGTCGGATACTTCTATAAAGCGAAGGAACTTTTAATTACTCGTCGGGAGTCGTATTGACTGGACGAAACCAGCTTCCATCAAATTCCGCTAAAACATGTCCGACAATTCGCGAATTGGGACACGCGACTGAACGGACGCGATACGATTCTCTGTATCCCTGTGTCATGACTCTCACAGAGTGCAAAGAACGAACAATAGTTTTATCGACTGGGAGTGAATCAAAGGGTGCGTCAATTGCTGATAACGGACGTATCATTTTTTAGCCGCAATACGTCGGGCACCAGAGAAAAACCATTTCTTTCGTACATCACGATGTACTCGATTCACAGAGAGGAATTGTGTCGAAAATTTTTGTTGAATTAAATTGAAAATGGACTATTAGATTGTGCAAATCTTTTAGTTTCTTACTAAAGCGCGGGACGAAAAATTTTTAATGGAAATTCGAGTTTGAAAGTTCGTTCAAAGAGTTTTAGGTTTCAATGGAGGTTTCATGGTAAAGTTCAATAAAGAAAGTTACGAAGACTTGGTCACTTGATGGTAATGGAGGTTTTTAATGTATACATTTTTAATGTATACGTACTGCTGTAGTATACTGATAACGAATCTGTTTGCTCTTCTTTGTGTAGCTCAATGTGCTATCTTTGACGCTTAATGTCAGAAGAATCTTATGGCACCTTCCATAAAGAATTAAAATTAATAAGTAGCACTCAGGTGCTAAGTATATTCCGCTGGGGGTCGCATTTTAATGTAAGTGGTACTTTAAAGTATCTTCCAGAAGTAAAAGGGTGTTTATTCAGAATCAGAATAACTTTTCTCAGCCAGTACAACTTCAGTAAAAATTCAATACAAACTCCCAACATTCGCATGAAAGATCCTCAAACTTATCTAAAGTTCCAAAAATCCCATGAACCATACTCTAATATTAGACGAAGCAAACGCCTCCCACTGTAATCCACAGCACAAGGGGGCACGATGCGCGAACAGTCACGAAGTACAAAAGATTAACGTCGAATTAATAACGCGTAAGACGATTATGCTCTGCAACAGTCAAGTTTGCGAGACGTCCTAAGGGAGGAAGCAAACTCGTGGCAAGGAAGCAACCCTAAGAAGGGGTAATTCCCGCCACGATCAAAGCGTAAAAATTTCATCCAGAATTCTCATTCAGACAGCACAGCTCCTTCAACAGCCGCGACACGATGTTCCATTATCGTTAATCCGCGTAAACGCGCTCAGTGGCAGCTACACTCGCCAGCAACTTATCGTGGCTGAATGAAAACACGGGAAACGCAAGATTTATCGTCGTGGCTCTCCCTTCGCCTTATTTCAGTCCCCGTCGGTGGTCATCCGCCGATAGCAAGCGACTTCTGGGATATCTTTCCCAGCGTGACGCGGTGGAAAGTGCAAGAAATCATCTCGTCGAGTGGAGCGGCAGGCGCCACGGGAGAAAGACGTTCACGTCGCATTGTGCGTCGACCAGTCGCAATCTCTTTCGCCCCGAAATTGCAGAAAAGTGCTCCGTTGTATCGGGTCTCTTTGTATATTAGACCTGAAAGGCGGCGAGGCGTTTTCCGTCGCTTTTATCCCCCTGTTCCCCCTCAACTGATCACCTCTCTTTTTTTCTCTCCTTCTTCGCCCTTCCCGTCACATTGACTTCGCCAGAGCGCGGGATTACTCGCGGCTGATTGTGCCGTTCGCGACGAAAACGCCCGCACGATTAAACCTAACGATCCGCTATTCCCGCCAAGAATAATACCAGCTCGTGCATCTTGCCAGCGAGACTTACGGCCAGCGGAAACTAATGAGAGCCCACCTTCTCGTATCCACTTTATTCGCGGAAAAGAGAGATTATTTCGCACGTTCCACCTCCCTCCGACCCTTGGATTCTCCCTACCACGTCGGCCAACCCCGACAAGGCAGACGCGACACCCTCGACGCGGTGGTATCTCGGCTACCGAGGTCTTATGTGTCCTCGCTGCTTTTTACCGGGCTCGTGTGAACGAATTTTATATCAGATCGGTCTGGCGCGGAGCGTCGCGATGAACCGACCATGTGGGACGTCAAAGCGTTATCGTGCCATCGTCCTAGACATGCTCTTCTTTTTCATGTTCATACGTCTACATTATTTTAGAGAAGCTACTGATGGTTATCGGTGCTGGGGCGTTTCGAAGGTGTTGGCAGATTTCTTTTTGAGGGTTTGGTTTTATTGGGTGGAAGATGAGAGGGTTTTTGGTATGTAGGTAGTAATTAGTGAGTTCAGTGGGAGGAAATTTCTCGGAAAATTTTAGATGGTAAATTTTACTGGTTGTTTTAATGCATTTGATTGAAATAGTCTCATATTGCTTCCGTGTATTATGTATTTTTACGATTTTCGGAGATTTATGCTGAACCTACACGTCATTCTTATCTGCACCATAACATTTGGTAATATAATTCATACTGGAGCTTAAACCGAATGTATCTTAAAAATAAATGGTTCGCGTCCTATATGTAGCTGGTCCTTTGTCTTCTTGAAATGCACAGTGCATCTATAAATTTTGCAACACCTTTTAGGTGCGTCCTGTGCATATTTGCAGAGAAATCTCGTGTGGTTGTGGTATGTGACATAGTTGTACACCATGCAGAACATATGAGTACCAGCTTAAATGACATGGTGAAGAATGTCCCAATTTGGAGCATTTTAGAAGGTTTCAAGAACTGAATTGCTGTGTTAATTCTGGTGAACTAGTCAGCTACTTCTTTTCTAGAAGGTCTTATTTTTCTTGCAAGGAACTACAATAGCCTCATATTAAACCATAATGCTTTCATCAAAGAACCATATAAGTGTGTATCTCTTTGCAGTGTTCCCTTTACTAAATATCTAATTCTTTTCTCATCTATTTTTCCTTAGTTACAATAATACCTACTAATATTAAAATGATAATTTCAAATAACTTACTCCATACAGATTATACGTGCTAAGCACAGGAGAATTGACCACCCTTTTTAGCTGCATAGAAATAGCGCTTATACTTAAGTGAACCACGATTCACCCGCCCAATGGCAGATAGTTACGGTTCTAATTGTAACTTAAGTGGTTTAGGTCCTCCGTAACAGTCCTACAATACTGCACACGTTACCTACGTAATGTGACTTGGATTGCAAATTCGTAAAGCAGAAACTGTTCTTAGTTAGTGAATACGGTTGACTAGCTTTTAACTTGACTCAAACTCAGCTTTGAAATAAATATTTATGACTGAATAAATACGAGTGAAAATATGGAAATTTCGATGGATAAAACGATTTGCACAAAAAAAAACGGAAGTTATAGTTTGCAGGATATTCTCAATTCCAGCAAAATAATGTTCACCTTTTTGAATTATCCGCCGAAAATATGATTATCGCCTTTCTTTTTTCTATAAAAATTCGTCGATAATTTCAATCAACGATTTTTCACGCCATTATAATCCATATTAACGCAGAAAATATAATAAAGAATATTTAACTTGATTTCAATCTCGACATAGAAGAATTATTGCGTCGTTCCATTCCTCTACAATGAGTTTACGACAATAAAAGTATATTAATGTTTAAACATTAATATCAATCGATCTGGCTAATGCACCCTGACAGGGTATCTAGTAATCTGCCTGAGCGTGCATCAATCTATGGAAAATCGATGCAGAACATGCAATAGGTTGAATTTTGTGTCACCCGAGGGTATTAGTAATACGAACGTCTGCTAATAGCTACTCAGTCATCATGTGGGACGTATGGTCGCTAATTAATAAGCTGTTTGATTGGCTAATTAGTTAGCCACAGCTTTTGAGGTATTATGTATCGTACCAAACATTCGTTTATTGAAATCACCCTGTTAGGGAAGATTTGAATGTTTTCATTAAAAATTATTGTTTCATTTAATTCGATTTACTACTGTTCAAACACTAGAATATGTAAATTTACATGTTTTACAAATTATTGTTATTATATTAAGCCATTTGCTATGAAGCACAAATTACGAACTAGTACCTTTTAATTATTCTATACATTAATGCAGGATATAATGTTAATTACATACTATACGTTTAATATGTAATATATTAGTATACCATATATTCGAACTTGTACATTTCTTTATTCTATTTGTCTAATGTATTATTCATATCTATTTAAGTTCATCGTTTACACGTTTCATGGCATTTAAAAGCGTACCCACTAAAAACAGAGTGAAGCATCATAAATAATGTATAAATACACTATACAGGATTCCTATAAATAGTATCCACACAATGCTATAGAATTTTTACACATAGATTCATTAGTTTATAGTTTAAATATTTTGACTGTTATGAGATGCACTCACAGAAAAAGAAGTAAAGAATTACATTATGAATAATTCATAAATTCCATAGATAGAGTTCGAGGGCGTTCAAAAGGCATTCATAAGAAAAGGAGTTCGAGCAACCATGGTTTGTAAATCGTTCTGTTTTGTACTGTTCGTTATAAAATAGAATATTCGAGTAAATTCGATCAGCTTTAGTCACTGATACGAGCGATACGCACCATTCAGAAAATATGGCACAAATATTATCAAAAGTGGAGCACGACAGACATTTATGCATTTCGTTTGTGGATTCTGCAACGAGAGCGCCAGAACAGCTGCGCGCTATTATCACCGATAGTAGGCATAATAAAACGCTCTGCTTCTGGAATTTATTAGACAGATTGTTATTTAGGCGAACAAAATTTATCCCCTGTCTCTACAATTAATTTTTATTTGAGGTATCTATAACTATTTATCCTGCATCAATATTTAGTCAAGTCAAATAAGTATGTATACACACATCACTGAATTTTATTAGCGAATTTCAAAGCGATTTTATATGTTTATCTAAAGAAGGTATTTTAAAAATACCTATTACTTGCTTGCACAAGAACTTTAAATACTATCACTTAAAAACAAAATTACTAACAAACTCTGTCTCTACTTACAAAAATCCCAGACCTTTCTACACATTTCTCCCTATACACCAAAATGTCCAGACACTCCCACCCAATAGTACTTCTCAACCACCCCTCCCGATAAACCTCTTTCATTTCAAATGTTCGCACACTTTTCCAAACTTTCCCCATACCCCAAAGCACCCACTAGCTTCATAGTTCCCGCGTAACACAGTCGTCGGGCCAGAGGGTTATATTTTTACCGTCGGTCGAGTGTCGGCTGTTCCATGGTCACGAGCAACTTTCACCCCCGTCTGGAACTACATCGCGCGGTACTTAGAGTCTCGAGTCTCGCGGCTCGTCCCACGGGGCCATTTACAATTTCATCGCGCGACGTGTCACTCGTGGCGTCGCGACGCGGGCGTGCTGCCCAGAGCGCGTCCAAGTTGGCGAGATCGTTAACCCCAGAGACAGGTGGGCCGATAGATCGTTAGGCCAACGAGAAGACTGACACCAGCACTTTTCTAGGCCGTCGAGCCTCGGCTGAGGCTCGATACGAAAAACACGATTTATCGATTCCAGGAACGAAACGGACGGTGAGCTCACTGGCGGCCACGGGTAACATATGAACGTTTAAACTGCTCGCATATGCGACCCGATGTTTACCCTCGGATCGGGGTCGTAGTCACGGGCTCGCGGGTTTTGCTCCATTCATCCGCCGCTACAAATATGTTAGTCATGCTTAATTGCCTCCGGTGGCTGTTTAATGAGACACGATCGAGTCCGCGGCGGGATATTGGAATTCAATCCCGTTCCTCTAAATATTAACGTCCGCGGCCCTGTAATCTATGAATCGGCACCGCGAATTAATTATTCCCCGCCTTAATGCGAGCGGCGTTGATAACGCGGCAGCCAATGGGCCGTGGCTAAATATAAAACACGTTCGACGCGAAACACTGGCCGCGTGGTAAATCCGTGTGATCGATGGATCGCGAGAATGTGGGTAACGCGCGATACCCCAGCTCCTCTACCTTCTGTCCTTTCCCTCTCGCTCCCTTCGCCAGCGGTTCTTTCCCTTTCTCTCTCGCTTTTTTTGCCAAATTTATATCTCGACGTTATTTCACGCATCGGAGGGAAAATTGGCCGTAGAGTCTCTTTTGCTTTTTTTCGGCTGCATTTAGACGGCGGCGGACCGTGATTGTACAGGGTGATTCACAGATAGGCGATCGAAGGTTTGGAGTGGTTGTGTGTACTACTGTTAGTGTTATTTTATTGATCCATTCTATGCGACTTTTTTTTATCATCAGCTATGAGCGAATGTGTATTAAGAAATAAAACTGGAAATTAGAATACGAGATAGTTTGACAAGTACTTTATGCTTTGATCTAGTGTTTACTTTAACCCTACAATAGGCAACTTTTTATTTTAAAATAAGATAACTTTTTTACTTTAAGATTTGGCGAAGAATGAGGGAAAATTATAAGAAAATTATTCTCCATTTTTTCATGGCTTTGTATTAATATTTTGACGTCCGCTAGTTTCGAAAATCACTTACAATGACGTTAGTATAACATCAAGCTGTCATGATGGTGTTAAAAATGTAGTATGGTCCATTGTTATGTGTTACATTTTTCTGGAAAGAGACTAAGTTTCCAAAACTAACATATTTTTGTTACAATAAGTAAATGTATTAAGAATAAACTTGGATAATGCATATTTGCATAATTACTGTATGATTAATCTCGTCAAAACTGACTTTTACAAAACAAAAAAATAAATAAAAGCCGCATACATAATTGTATATTACAATTTTACAAATAGTTTTAATATTTTAACTTATATATTAAAATAGTAAAATAGTGTATATTATAATATGCACCAGATCTGAAAGATGTAATTAATTATTACTTGAGGTAATAAGTAGAAAGTTCAATTTTGCATGTTTGAAATTTTGTAAATCGAAAGGAGGCGTAGTAACAGAACTGTAACGTTGTAAGAGAAACTTTCTACCCTATTCATGCGTATAAATACTTCTTGCAACGACAAAGAAAACTGCATTAATCAACCCTGCACCCAATACTTGACCATGAAGAATGTCTGCGTGTACAATAAAGGAAATCATCTCATGTCCCGTTTCTTTTTCATCACGCTGTGCACATGACCTCTTTCCATTATCAAAGTGAATACAATGAACCCCAAAAACTTGACCATATGCTTCCGAACCACTCCGTGGACAAAAGTATCAACGAGAGCGTTACATAGGATGGATCAACGCTGGGATGAAGAATCACGTCTTTCTTAGCATTCCTACCAACAGGTGTGCGAATTTCCCGGAAAGTACACTTTGTGTGTTTCCTCAGCATTGTAGGTACGCGTGTTACGGTGGTTAAATAAGCTGGCTATTCCATTGTGGTCTAGATATTGTGGAAAAGAGGGCTAATCCCCGAATTGATACAATAGATCAGCGCCAAACTTTTATGTAGCTCACGAGAATAGCATTGTTATTTTTCTGTACCTACGAATTCGATACCTCTAAAGAAAACATCACACACGCGTGTTAGATCTTCACTAGGAACTTTAAGCTTCTAAAATACACTTTTAGTAGATCTACCAGCTGCTAGTGCGTTAAAACGAAAGGACAATTAAAGAGCATAAATAGCCCTCGTTTGAATGTAGTTCCCCCATCAATAACAATGAATTGTCGATGATACGACCTTGATTTCGGATAATCTCGCTAGGTCGAAGTCCGATATTTCGATTCGATTCCCAGTCGGCGGGACACGTGCTTCTTAATGCGAGACAGTTAAGTGCATCAATGGTCGTGTCTCTTTAGCATTCAAATTGCATTGGCGTCACCTGTCGCGCGCGCAGGAGTAGAAAAATTCGACAACTCAATTTGAATAAATTTCTCGGCCAGCCGCTCCCGACGCACGCGATAAAATTTTCCCGAGCATAAAATTAGCAACTATATACGGTGTTTTGCAGCTTACCTGACCTGATCGTGCACCATAAATTCTTCCCGCTCCAAAAGCACAGTTCCTTAACGAGATCCTCGTCGGCTGTCGATCGAGATCGCGTCAGGAAGCCAGACACTCGCGCATCAATTGCTCCGAAAGTCCTTCATGCATCAATGTAATACGTTCAACGTCAGCCTCCGCTCGATCGATTTAATTATCATTCAGCGTAAATCTTCGTTTCACTTCGGCCCCTCGTTTACCACCGCAGACCTCCGTCTGTTCATCCAGGAGAAAAGGCGCCTTTCCTTTCTCACCCCCGCGCGGTCGCCGCGCAACACCACCTTCTCAATCTTGCCCGACTCTCCGCTAAGCTTTTACATTTGGCAGCGACACCACGTCCAGGACACCGTCCAAACTTTCCCCCATGGAAGTTCGATCGGTCTTCGTTCAAGCAGGAGCACCTCGAAAAAAGCGAAGCTTGTTGGTCCAACGCGCCGAAAGTATTTCACCGTTTCCACCCTCTTGCCCTTTTTTCGGCGGCCCGACACACTGGCCCTCCTGAAGATTAGTTCCCTCTGCACGGGTCAGTCGCGAGGAAAATATCGTCCTCTCGGTCTCTGTTCTCCGATCACCGCTGGGAACGAAATTGCCTGCCCCTGTTCGAGGGAAAAACTTTTTCCGCCAAGTTTCCCGGGGTGGGGGGCGCGTCCTGGTCGCCGTAGAGGGGTGCGCGCACCGAGCACGTGACACTTTTTATCGGGGAATCACACGTGTCACGCGAGATTATTGGCCTTTGTGAGCGCCTTGACAAATGGTCCACCGCATATGGCGCGTCGCGCACGACTGAGGCCAGATTTCGCTGCCACCATCCTCTCCCTCTGATCTACCCCCACCAAGTCGACTCCATCCTCTTGTTCGGTCTTCGCCGTTTCCCTAAGTGTCGTCGTCGTTGCTGCACGCAGACTCCGTTACGACGACGGTTTTCTACCCACGAGACGCCTCTCTGTTTCCTCCTTTTGCGTTCCCGATCAAAGTAACAGGGAAGCTAGCTGGCTTTCTTATTGTTACAGAGGTACACTGGTGGAAAGTGGAAAAAATTTCGAGTTGCAAAACTTAGATCGGAAAGCAGAGTCCTATTGTTGGGGAAGAAGTTTGAATTTGAGAAACTGGGAAAATATGAGCGAAATTAAATTGGTTGTATCAAGCGGTGAGTTAAAGAACAGTACAAATCCGAAAAGTACATTTTTAGACAGTTGATAGTCCCAAGAAATATGTATTTCTGTGAATTTTATGTATCTGCATCCTATACTTTGGCTGTAGGATCTAGATATAGTTTTGAGATTATTTGGTAATGGTTAATTTGGACTTGTACTGTTCCTCAACTAATCAAATCACATATACGATACTAGGACGATAAATTCATACTAGGCTAATCCCTCGAAAGGTAATTTCATTTGTTTGTAACATTAAATTTTCTCTACCGTCACTTATAAGCGATTTTAGAGGAATATCTTCACGATGGACATTCATAAGAGAAATCGGATTCAGTGTTTCACAGTCGAGACGTTACAGATCATCAAATTTACTCTCCTTTCAGACGACCCCAGATGTATCGTTCTCTCGAGTGGTCCCCATCGTCTTCCGACGCACGCTAGCGTATTGTTGTTCAAGAGGGAAGCATCTTCGAAGCCACCGTGAATCGGATAAACTTTGGAGACGCCGCGCGCGTTGCTTGAACAAGCATCCCGAGCGGCTCGAGAGTCAACAGAGTCTGGAGTTAACGACAAATTGGTTACCGACGAAGATTTTTCAAACCCTGGAGCTAGTGTTCACGCGTCCACGTTTCAAATTACCTGTTCCGTCAGCAACACCGCTATCACGGCTCTTTTTCACTGCTTTGAAAGTACGCGCGCATTCGGGCTCGTGATAAATACCGGTCCCGCGGGTATTACGAATCAGATAACATTCTACATTCGGTATTTCTATTTTTTTTATCCATTCCCAGGCCATACGTATCTGTTGTGTCGTTCGATGCCTCTGATAAGTAGGTAATCGTCAGAGCGACGAAAGCGAAGATGGGTGTTCGTATGTTACGTCTAACGTCGAGGGTTTCGAATTAATTGTACGCTGATCGTGGGGAGAGTCCTCATCTCTGAACAGTTATATATTTTTATGACAACGATCAAAGCGGAAGAGAATGCGTTTTTTTTTTTTTATTATAACGGAGACACGTGAACGTGTTTCTGAATCTTTCGGAACGTTTCTTCTCGATGTTGTAAATTAGATAAATTTTATTGTGCCTCGTGTTGTGACGCTTGCTCAGAGGAAGTTTATTTCTCGGTATTTGACTGTAGCTGCATGTTCCACTCAGCTTAACAGATAAGCAACTATCAGAAATGTCAAAAAGTTATTGCTCAAGAGAAGTTCGTTTATTGATTCGACTGCAGTCAAAGGTAATTTGTTTCATCTTCTACGATTATCCTTGGGCTATCTTTCTACTTTTACGATCTGACCGCTCGAACAGAACAAGTTCCTCCTGATGTCATTAGAGATATGTACAACATGCAGCATGAATAATTGTAAATTACTACTCTAAATAATCTATTTAGCTCTTTTATCTTCGATGTGTCTTGCGGTGAAAATATATACTACTTAATACAATAAGGATGAAATTAATTCCCTATCAGTTTCGTGTTTCAATTATTCAACCGTGAATCTACAGTTTGAAATAAGTCACTCTAAACTCAAAAACACATAAACCATGGTACATATCCCACTCCATTAAAAAAGTATCCAACCGTCTTTCAAAATTTACCCAGCCAACTGCAATATTTAAATAAACCGTGGTGCCGTCGACGAAAAACAAACTTCACAGAAAACGAATCAATTGTACGGAATAGAAATTCATACCCACGTATGGGTATCAAAATAAAATCGAGACATTTTAATTCCGCGCTGGTTTCCCGTGGAATAAGTTCCGCGCCAAATTTCCTCTTCTCGAGTCCAATTTTTCGTCGCTCCATTTCACGAATAAAAGAGCACGGGGGACATGTGTACAAAACTGCTCGACAAGAGGACTGTGCCACGACACGGCGGAACAAAAATTACAGAACGCACGCAGCGTTCCGCTATCAACTAAAATGAAAAGCGTCCCGGGGCCTGGCGGAGTCAGCAAGGGCAGGACGGGCAAGATAAGATCTACAAATTTCATACAGCGCAACATAGACGTTGGGAAGAGTGGTTCGTCGTGTCGAGCGATATCTTTTCGAAAATGTACTGCACGCTTGTTTAGCCCGAATTAACGAGCACAATGGCGCCTTTCGAGATTGCTCCTGTCATGAGTTTCGTTTGTGACATCCTTGGAGTGTATTAGCCCAACTTACGCGTCCCGCAGGAGCAGTTTTCCTCCAAAGTTTCATCCAAGTTTGGATCCTGTTATATACCCTTTCTCTCGTCTGTCTGATACGAGTGTCTTGGTCCTGGGATGAGTTTGAACGACCAACAAACCTCACGATATCGCATCCCCCTGGCGATTATCCTTCGGCGCGGGGGAGTTATCGCATTGCACCTGTTCCGACGACTTCACAATTAGCCGGTTTAGAGAGTACGCTCTTGGAATTTTCCTCTGTTCCAGTGGCAGCTGCTATTGACGCGCGGAACGGATTGCGAATGGAAGTCCTACGGAAGCACGCCGGGCAACATTCGGTGAAATCCGTGAGATAATATTTGTCATGTTTCCTGCTGAATGTCACATGGTCTGGTATGGGACTGAAAATGAGATTTCACCGTGGAATTCTGGATGAAGAGAAAGGCGGCGTTTTTAGCTGGAAAAGTTTTTGTGAACTTGATGGATGTAGAAAGTGAGTGAAGTTCAGTCAGCGTTGCGAGCTGACAATGAGTCTCTTGTTTTATTAAACCGAATTTTTTCTTCTCTCCCACTGGTAACAAGTTTCATTTTAATTCAGTCTCTCGTAATTTTACCTGAACGTGAAGGATTTTATGCGACTTTCTACGACTATCTGTTATCATTTATTAATTATCGCTGGACGTGCATAAGGTTCTTGTCGGACAGAAGTTATATATGGACCATTCGGTTTATAAGCTACTGCTATGCTAACATCTTACATCGTGCACTTTTGTCGGTATGCCAAAATGAAAATTCATAGTAGCAGATGCCGTTTGCTAAGTCGACGAGTGACGAAGGTAAATACACTTCTAAAATTAAACACTTACGAGGGAAATGTGGAAAACCTATGCTTATTTACTTTTCCTTTCTTACTTGAATGTAATAGGATGTTTTCTCTGCTTTACGTGTGAAACGTAAGAACAATCTATTTTTATCCAAATTTAAATCTAGAGAAATTTAAAATTATTTTGTAGGTAATATAACTAGTATATTACAGTCATGCAGTTAAAAGTTTTTGAAAAAGTAATAGGGCACGATTTGTAATCTTAAAATATGTATATTTTAAAAATGTTGGTCTTTAAGTATCATGCAAATGCTATCTGTATTAACTTTTTTATGAAATCATAATAGGAAAATAGACAAAGCTAGTTGTATTTCTTTACAATTTCAATTTAAAACATCTAGACATCAATAATATTCCCACAGAACTAGACCTAAGAGATAGACTAACCCAAGTCCATTTCTTTCAAAATTGAGTTTCATACGTCCATTTACATCTATGTTTTATTAGGACAACAGGAACCTACTACCAACATATAAACTATTTTGAGTACACTGCTAAAAAAATATGTGATCACATTTGTATTTCTGCTCCATTGAGAAGTAACAAAAAAGGAGTTGTGTTAGTTTGAATCTCAGATCATCCCCCATTATCACGTATCAATAGCATCAATTTGAAGACAACGTACCAATCTATCACGAAGAGATCCAAAGGCGTGAAACGTACAAATGCAACGGGATCCCCCATTGACAGGGAACAATCCACAGCTATTTCGATCGGCGGAAGGGAGGGAAAGCTCAGGAACGCGTAGTTACTTTTTGTGAAACCGATGCCCGGTATCCAAGGCATCTATAATTCTCGGGGAAGCTAAATGTAGGACAATTATCTTTGGCTTTCGTTCGGCTGGTGTTTGTAAACGCGGTTGCTACTAAACGTTCCCGCGATACATCACGCCGCTCTATATATATAAAGCTTTTAAGCCCGGATTCTGTGCCTCCTCGTATAATTAGGAGCGTAAGTGTTCTCGTAGGGCGCTGTCACATATACCACCCCGAGATAGGATCTATAGGCTGTTAAGAAGATCGTTTCTACAGATTATTCGGACCACGGCCAGTCCTTGTCGTTAATGTAAGAGCCTTCGTCCTCTGTTCACGCGTGTACATGCGTGCCCGTAAACGCGATTCCTTTTTGCGCGATCATCGGCCAACGACTGAGACGAGATTCCCCGATCGTCGATCTGAGTTATGGATCCTGAGCCCTCGACCCGCGGCAGCTGCTCCTTCTAGTGACTACTCGCCCGTGAAACTTGCAAAAATGAGTACGTATTAAAGCCAGATGCTACCGCGTCTTTACAATTCTTAATCCCTCCCTTTACAAGCGCGCGTTAGTGCCTCCACCCGAAGCGTGAACTTCGTAGCCGCGATTCTGGAGATACTGAAACAGGTTGCAGGGACTCTTCAACGGTTTTATTAGGTCTCGTGGAAAGTCCTTGGGATCTTTTTTTTAGTAGAATGTACTGGAGTAACATATCCTTTCGTTATAGGGAATTTCGTTCGAGGTAAGCCTCGTGATCTTGTGGTATTCGGAGCTTAAATCAGGAGGGATCTTTTTGCTAGCCGTTTAAGGGTAAAGAAGGTTCTTCGTGTACTCTTTAAAGTCAGTTGCTAAATATTCCTGTTAGTACATTATTCTTAATATCTTTTATTAGATCAGAATGTACTGACCAAATATTCTGTTACATATCACTCATTCCTGCAATAATGATAAAACACAAAAAGTAGCATAGAATTATCTGCATAGAAAAATGAAATTTTGTGTAAAATGAAGTTATTGTCTTATTGTCTGAACAATTATCATTTTTTAATTATGTCATTGTTGCAACAAATGAGTGATATATTAGGAAAGTCTTCCTGATGTATTACTGAATATTATTCAACAATTCGTAACTAAAGATGTAATAAAGGAACTTACATTAAGCTAAACAGCTCGTAATCAGTTTAGTAAGTGCTACTCCAAAAATCGATCTCAAGTACTGAAATTTAATGACGTTAACCACATCTGAATCATATGGCAACTTGTTAAACTGGTGAAGTGGAGGACAACAGCTTTTTCCTTTCACACGCATAGCTAACAATCCACCTCCTATAAAATTAAAGGAGCAGCAAATCCGTTGAGATCTACCACTTAATAATCAAGGACAACTACGTATAAATATGGGGCCTGTAAATGAGTAATTGGAAACAGACCACAAACTTTCAGCAGAACTAAATGTTTTCGCGTTCAGGCACACCGCCAGAAAAGTTGCTCGCATGAAAATTATTTCCTCCGTATGGACCCTCGAATTCGGATGTTCGCGATACACAAAATGTTCTCAAAGTTTCGCGTGTCACCAGACCAAGGGGGCGAAGTTTATTTGAGCGTCACGCGTTTATTTCACCCGCGTCAGAGACGAAAACTTTAGCCCGCGGGTATATGATAAGAGTTTGGATTGTTCTAAGACGTTTCGTGCAGAGTTCACGGGTTGAGGCGAAACGGGGAAAGTCTGAACTGCAGAATAGGAACGAATTCGTTGTAGAGTCGGAGCGAAACCGATTCTTCGCATAAAACTAGTAGAAAGGTTTGGGGTGTTTCCTGATTGGAATCTAGTTTAATTTTGGTTTTACTAGTGATCAGAATAAAACGAAGTTACTTGAATTCTTTTGTCTTTAATTCAATATTTAATCAAATTTGATAATTCTGTTGTCTGCAATTTACAAAGACGTATGTGCATACGTATACGTATATGCTATCCTTTTAGAAATGAGAAACCAACTGGTTGGTCACAAAGTCTGACTCATACTCATCCGCCTTAATCCGAAATTACGTTTAACATTACCATGTTTCATGAATTCATTAGCAATGCTACTTTATTAGCGCGATGAAGCTATACCGAACGTGGGATAAAATGAAAGCGGATTTTCTCTGGCTGACGTCACAAAGGGCAGATGAAAATGCAGTAAAACAGATACGCGCGACCCGTATACTTTTTGTTTTGAAAGGAACGAATTGCAGTGGGATTTGGTTGAATCCCGTCCAGAATGTTTTTCAATCTATTAATAGCCGTTGGCGGGTTTAGCTCCAAATATTTTCCTTGTAACAAAGATAACGAATTTTGTTTCCACAGTGACTGCATAACTATTTCTGTGTACTTTGCTTTTCGGTGCTTACAAGAAAAGGCAGAGTTTGATAAAAATCAACCTTTACTACTGGAATCAAAATATTTGTTCTCATATTTTTAAATATAATGTCTGCCAGTTCTCAAATCATATTTTCACATTGAAACTTTAATGGAAACCAGAAATGCATATTGCAATTCAGAATATTCTAAAATCTATAATAGTCAAGAAAGAGTGTTATTATCACTAATTGTAATTTTCTTAATTCTAAAAATGCTTACAAATTTCACAATTCTTTTTTGACCTCTGAAAATTAAGTTCTACGTACAGAATATACAAAGTATGGAGGGAAGCAAGGGCTAACTCAACAATTTCAAAAATACTTTTTATCTTATCCCTTCTTATAGAACATGAATAAAAAGCGTTTTTCTCAATACTCAGATTTGAATTCGTTCTTGCTACCCTCAACGTCTAAATTAAGTACAATAGGGATACATATCAGCAAGAATACATATACCTAGCCCGTATAAACAACATAACTTTGTAATAACAAAACATTCAGGTAGCAGACCCTTTAGGCAACAGAGTACCGCATAATCAAAGTTCCACCGTACCACTTTCCCAACCGAGCACTCCCCAAAACGGCAAGAGACCTGCGGAAGGAGGGACCAGAAAAATGCCAATCTACGTAAACTTCGTAAAGCGATAAAATCGATGGAGGTTACCATAAAAGAGGGATTCCAGCGTGGAGTATTAAAATCCGACGCGAGTCCTTCGCCGAGAATAAAACGCCCCGACGTTGGCAAAGCGCGGTTTTGAAACAAGCTAAGGGACCCTCCCGACAGCGAATGTATCTTACCGAGGAGCTTCATAGTAGTTTATACCGTGATTCAACGACATAAAATCGAGGCACGCGGCTCGCAATAAATACTGACCCGAGGCAAGCTGGTTGGACGTCGATTTACAGTGGCAACGCTCGGGCGTCGAATAAAATAAAGGATCTGTAACAAGCCCCGTGCCCGACGACCGATTTCGACTCTGTCGCGTTTTAGCCTCAGCCGCCTCTTTTATGATCCACGCGCAAACGCCTGGCCAGCGTCGCGTAACTTTTATACACGTATCGGGAAATGCTGTTTATTATTTTCGCCGCGATTGCGGGCCGCGTTTTTCTTTCTCACGATGGAACGATCGGCTGGATCGAACGGCCTCGACTGGCTATCGGGCGTCCCTTTATTTGTTTTTTAGCTGGAATGATCCGAAAGTTTAATTCGCGATGGGATCGAGGGAATCGAGAGCTTGAAAATAGAGCTAAAAAGGTATTAATTGGGAGCGTGGGAGAGACGAAGCTGTAAATGGTGAAAATGTACTGGGGAACGATATTTTCTACCTGGATGTAACAGGGTAGGATTTAGTTTGGTTAGAAATTGACTAGGTGGAGCGCTTGAATATTTGAAATATTTGTATATGTGAATTATGAGTAAAGCAGGTATTTCGATTGCGTCACTTAATATTTCTTTTTGTTATTTAATTTTAGAAGGTTTATATCGTTCAAGCTAGGTTTTCGCTGTTTCTAATAATATTGTATTAACGTAGGTACTCTCTTTAAACAACCAGAAGACGTAATGATTAGGAATTCAATAAAAGTCGACTTATTGTGTTTGCTTCTAAGCCTTAGTCTGGCCTTCTAAGTGACACTGTAGACAAGAATTTAATTGTTAAATGAATCAAAAAATAAATATATACAAAAATAAAAATTGAAATTACATATCATTTATGAAGGTATTACTCTAACTAAAATTTTGTCTCGTTTAATATCACACCGAGAATAAATGAAAAACCTTACCTTTGCAAACAATCTTCTTTACCCATATATCTACTAAAAAATCATTTTTACTGAGTTATGTTTTCGATATAAAGACAGGCAAAAGGGGCGAGAATTTACACCAGCAATTTCCCAACAGAGGACAATATTTATCGCCTCAAGTATGTGAAAAATTTCTTACGTAACAATTCAATTTCACCCCGCTGTCCTTAAAACTTGCAGTTAAACGGTGACACGCACATGATATATGAATTCCTTGAGCACGAAACTAGTAACCTTCCTTCGGAGAGCATTGTGCTAGAAGAATAGTCCGCGCCCCCGAATTCTCTCGTCCCTCTTATAAGTCACTCCATAGCTCTCCAATAAAAAGGACATTAATCATAATAATGATAATGACGATGCAACGACGCCTATTCAAAAATCATTTACACGAATTTCCACAGATTCCCCGACATCGGGATCGCCCACTGAATTCACTCAATACATACAGGATCTATCGATAACGGTAGCGCGATTCCAAATAATCGGTTCGTTAACAGATTGAAAACGACTCATGGGAAGTGATAGTATATCGTGAAACTGGCACACTGTGATTTATCGAAACTTTTTGTATCGGTCTCCTTGAAATGACGCGAGCCACGGGGGGTTAATCGACCACAACGACCAATGGGTCGTCTATGAAGTGTAGCTCAGATAATAAAAGGACAGTCTCACGTGGTGGTGTCGACAATAGTGACATGTAATGGTGTCCTAGGGATGAGAATCTCGGAAACATTTATTCTTTCCCCCTCACGGATTATCCTCGGTGTACCAGCATGAAACTCGAAGACACCACAATAGCGACGACTCACGATAGGTATTTTACGTAGGTATAGGGTTGCTATAAGCTGCGCATACAGAGATGCACTACAAGTTGCCCATTAAGTAAATGATTTTATAGTAATCCTCTTCAATAATCGTTATTCTAAGCGAGTTTCATGATGGTTCAGCATTACGCTAATCCTGGTCATAAATTAAGACTCTGTTGGGTTCAGTGTATAATAGATTATGAATCTTTTTAGGTGAATGTAAGTCTACCATCTGTTTTGTACTTCTCTTTCTATTATCGTAAGTTTCATTTCTTGAATGAATGATTTACTATTACTGCTAACTGTATTTTCTTTCAAATATTACATAAATTTCCACAAATGCCTGTCAAGTGTATTTACATGAAACTGAAACAGAATATTGCAGAAAGTAATAAACTAAATATCGAATATTTATTTCACGTATCACATTTACTGGACTTGTTAAGTATGGATTACCAAAGTATCACTATTTATAAAAAATAAATCCTGACATAACGCAGGCATTCACGAATGTTAATACATAATTTCAAAAAAGAACTATCGATACTTTTACATGTAACAATAAATACGTCAAAATCTACGATATCTACTTTACCTAGCTAACAATTTCTATCCCACCGAGAATTACAGTTATTTCGACCGAACCGAACCAAAAATTCAACAAGAATTTATTCGACAGCACACCCTCGGCTGGCATAAAATTTTGAAGGTTCAAAAATATGTAGATAGCAGACAATGTAAAAAATTGTTGGAAATATTCTCGCGAATATGAACGCCTGCGGTAGGAGGGAAACGAACAAAACCTACGAAGATGTTAAAATTCATGCGATATTATCGCACAAGTAAATGAAACGAAAATAACGCTCCGCCGGTCTGGCGTTCCATCCTTCGAAAGGAAAACGATATTTCACTGATCACCGTTCCCGTTTGGCGAAGCGAAAATATCGTTTCATCGAGCACCGATGCTTCCTGAATCGCAGTCGGACAGCGTTTTGAACGCCGTGTCAACGGTAGGCCTAATAAAGCACATTGTCCCAGTCGAATGGCAACGGGAACCAGATAAAATGCGTGCCATTAGGGGCTTGCAAAGCGTTGGCCATGTGCGCAGTGGTTGTGCATCGCGCAACCAGGACAGAGGCAAGTTCCACCGTTCACAGCTCGGCGCTATCGGAACTTAAGGGTTGTTACCGCGTTCTGTCTCAACCAGAGGGTCCACGGGACCCCACAAAATTCTAACAGTAATAAATTATATTCGAGGCACGCACCAGTCCTAAGGGTGGAGTACCACGTGTGCTGCACCAAATGGTACTTTCATTGCACTTGCCTCACGGCTTTTGCGTACTCCCAAGCATTCTCTAGATCCCTGTGAATGTATTGTTCTTCTTTTCATAAAGTTTTGACAACGCCGCGGTAGGGGTACTTGATGTCCTTTCTCTTTCTTCAGCGATACATCCGCCACGCCGTCGATTTCTTCTCGCCCAGGACGAGCGTTGGCACGCGTCGCGATTTATTCCGGATTAGAAACCGATTTTCAATACCGCCCATCGCTCTTTCACGACCCTCTGGCGTCGCCTGGCCGTGACCGATCGGCTTTCAACTCTCGACGAAGTCGAATTTTTATTTCAGAAGCCAGCGACCGATCGAGAATATTTCATCGAGAGACTGTTTGCACGGGAAACACGGGGCCATGGTTGATTTGCAAAACGCGATTGATTGGAAGCCAGTGCATTGTTAAAATATTTGCTTTGTTTGCTGTGTCTCTGCGCTCTGAACGACGCTTTGATGTTACTGATGCAAATCGACGTTCGTTTCCTTTTAATTAAAGTAATGCGGCTGCTTGGGTTCAGCGGTTTCTTCTTCCTCAGAAAGAATTTACAATTTATATGAATGTGCTTGACGAACTCTTTTATCGGATTGGAAGTAAGTAGGTTGTATTTTGTGGATGGTATATGTCTTTGTTAAGTACATGTTCTTGTGTTTTTCGTTTAATTGACTTATGCATTTATGATACGTGTGACGAGTTTGTATGATTTATGGTAAATAAGGATCATTGTAACACAGTTGAGGAAATATTAGCAGTTACAATTACTGCGTACAGTTTATCTTTGAGAGGGTTGAAAATTTAAATGTTTGGTAACCTGAAAATTAGTATAAAGTTTGAAAATCTGAAAATTGAAATATTTGAAACTTTGTAAACCTAAGGATGCGAAACATTTGAAAAATTGAAAAGCTGAAAATTTGAAATATTTGATTTCAAACAAAATTAAATTAAAAAAGGATTTATTCCTGTGATCAATTCTTCTTTCTAACTCTACACAATGTATGAACCAATTTTCCACAGATACATACAAAACCACTTCTGTTCGAATTAACAATTAAGTACTTACACGCGAACTACTTCGCCACGAAATGAACAATTAATAAGCATTCAAAATCCATGTAAAACGACGACAAAAGTCCCTAGAACATGCAAGAATGAAAAAAAATCTGTTACAGTCCCCATGATGAGCAATCGTTCCCCCCCATTAGAGGACACATTTCCGTCAAGCTCTCGGGCGAAAACAATGGGCCGACCTCATTCACGCGCCGCTACAAACGAATTCGTGCATAAATTAAAATAAAACGCGACGAGCCGGCGGAATTTTCGGTCGGTGTACGGTCTGCTGTCACCGTAACAATGTCGACATCGTAATTTTCGCTCGTCCACAAAACGTGGATATGTCATTCATTGTGGTACGTCGAGACGCGCACTTCACCCGCGCGCAAGCCTCACGAACACCTCGCGCGGCGTTACTCGTTCAAACCACCCGCCGCTGGTTTATTTATACGCGCCTGTGTACGTTATCGTTAAAGTGTGAAATGATGTATCTTCGTTGACAGCTTCCGTCCCCTCGTTTCCCACGCGTGCGGCTGCGGACCGCGTGCTTTCCGCGGGCGGACCGTCGTTTCGCTTGATAATTGGGTTACGCGCGAAAAGCATTACCCTCCCCTGCCCACCCTCGATCGGGAGGAGCAATCTTTCTGCTCTGATAATACGTAATGTTCAAGAGAGACGGACGAGCTGTGTAACTTTTCCAGCTGTTCGCTGAAACCGCTCGCGGAAAATAAATGCCAGGAATTATTGTCAATTATTTGAAAAATATTTCGGAGGGAGCGAGTGATAAACGTTTATTGAAGGTACTGCTCGACGAACTGAATTTCGGAATTTCTGCATCGATGTATGTAATGCAAATATTGTATTTAGTTAGTACGTTTTTGAGTCACTGAAATTGGAGATCATTGACATACTGCTGTTTGAAGTTATTTAGTTTTCAAATATTCATGGAATAAATTGTCAAATCATTTATGTTTCAACAATTATAACAATTGTATTCCTGAACGTTTATCCACACCGAAAGTATAAAATCAAGAAAGCGAGAATTTATTATTTTAGATTTCCTAGTAACATATATACAAACACTTTTCTTCCAACTTACAGCGCAAACGAATCTTTTCTTTCCCCCTTTCTTTGAAAGCACACCAACCCCCGAACGATTAACGATTTCGAATTTCCCAAATCGCCCCGTTATTGTCGAAAGGAAAAGGAGCAAGCTAAATCCGTAATGATTTATACAGGACATCTAAACTCGGATTCCCCGAGAACGCGAGTTGCTCCTTTTATTTCCGACAGCCTCTCGCCCCTTCGAAGCCTCAAATCTCTCTTGGGTCGGAGACGCCGTGTTCCACCCTCTCCTCGATCTTTCAACGATCGAGCAGTCGGAAAAATAATTCGATCGCCTCGATTTCCTCGGCGGGTAGCAGGTGTGTTTCGCTCGGCATCCGTCATTTCGCGAGTCGTCGTCCTTCGACGTAGGTCGTCAAGGTCTCAGTTTCCACCCTCGAAAAGCCAGAAGATTACGTCCTCGACATGCATTCCCTCACCCCTGTCGGAGTCTTTGGCCGTTCCTCGGCGAAGGGTCGGCCAGTACACGCGTAACGACCAAAGATCCTCTTCCAGACCCAGGGAGCGGAGGACACTCGTCCTCTCGATATATCCAGTTCATACGTGTCGCACTTGGAAATCGCGGTGCTTCGAAGCGGGTCCAATAATTCGGTGCTCGTATTTTGCCATTTTGCCGAAAGCGTCCCGTCTGCGCTTCCTTGCCCCCGCCGGATGCCCTGCCCTCGTCCCCTTGCCCAATCCTACGACCACCCACGCACATCCCACGCCAGGGCTCCCCAAAACAACCGCCTTCGCGTACGTGACCAGAGTGAGTAAACACGCTATCGTGGCGGGGCTCAAGGAAACCAGTCCGCATGACGAACTTTTGAGACCGTACCAAGTTCGCACTCGAAACTCGACAAACGCGAGACTGTGCAGCTACGTACGTGGTCCTTTTTTCGAGACGCCTTCTATGCGAATTCTGTTAACGGCCTGGGATTATCTGCCTTAGCCCATTTTGGCTTTCAACTGATATACAGTTGCATCGTGGATGGAGGGAGTAAACGAAGTTGCCTGGTTATGGGTACGCGACTCTGTTTCGGTAATTGTGGAAAATTTAAGCACTGAAGTATTGGAAAATATGGAGTTTTGAATAATATTTAAATATTGAAATATTTGAAAATTCGTATAATGGGATATTTGAAAATTTGTATATTGGAATGTTTGAAAATTCGTGTACTAGGATATTTGAAAATTCAAATACTATTGGAATATTTAAAAATTCAAACACAGTTGAAATATTTGAAAATTTGAACACAATTGAAGTGTCTGAAAGTTCAAATAATGATATATCTTAAAATTCAAATAATGGAATATTTCAAAATTCAAATATTAGAACATTTGAATACTAGAAAATTTGAACACTTAAATATTAGGATTCTCAGGAATTTTAATATTGAAATAGTAAAAAATTACGGTGGTTGAGAATCTCGAAATACTGGTAGGTAGGTATAAAACTAACTTTAAAGCGTGTAAAATACTACCCAGAGGAGATTATCGAAAACAATCAATTTTACTCCTCGAATACGAATTTTAAAACAGTATGAATATCTTTGAATTTATGACATATCCCCTGAAATCGAAGCGCCAACGAATTCAACTCTCTTTCGTTCGGCGAGCTTTGCCCAGTGCGGTGCATCGATCAAATCAGACATAAATTATTCAGGTTTCAGGTCACGCGTGCACGTTTAACGGAAATGGAATTCATTCTACCGTCCTTCTTCAAGGTATTTTCGTGGCTGACGGCCGGTTGAAACGACAGCTGCCGGGACAGCCCTTTCGCATTTGTCTTAATTTCTCGAAATGGTGGTACGAGCCTGATTTCCTCGAATTACGATCCCGATGAATTAGCTCTCGGAGATTACGCTCGCTAGGTAGAACGATCTCCTTGGCACCAACCAAGTCAGGCATAATGACAAGGCTCTCCTTCCTAGGGGATGACGACTGCGGACCCTCCAGACCAGCCCTATCGAAAGACTTCTCTTCCGCGAGAATTAATGATTGTTTTGGATTAGTTCGGTAATCGCATCGTGCTCTGTGAAGCCTCAAAAGTAACACCACGGCCACGGGATCGTATTTGAGGAAACCTTCATTTATTTCTTGCGAGGATTGGTGTCGCACCCTTGCAGACAGGAGGAAACATTTGTCAATTTTGACCGTGATAAAAAACCGTAGGAGACTCTACAAGAACTATTTTCATCCTACAGCGATAACTAGCGTTCGTAAAACACTAATGGATCGTGGAATCTTCGTTAATCAATAATTCTTCAAATGTATGGTTCAAGTTATCTAACTTCAAGTGAGACGAAAAATTCTATTTGAACTACAAAAATGTTTAAAAGAATTTTCTAGTAGGTTCTTAAGAAAGTCCCATTAACTATGAATATTTTATGTCGTGACCCATTACTGGATATTTCTTTGCATAATCAGTATACAGTAATGAGCGATGTCATTAATTGATTCTCTATATAGATTTTTCATCGTGGCTGCAAGTGAATATATTATATCAACGAGTAGTGCAGTATGCATGTCGACGTACTTCCTTAATGGAAACTTTAATAACCTTGAGAGTACTTCCATCAACGACGCGAAAACTTCCCTTTGCTTGTATTCACAAGACTACCCATCTCGAGGGAGCACTTTGCGCGTTAACAAATCAATGGAACAATATTTTCAGGAATGTTCACCCCACACGGCCACGCAAGAAAATGGCGCGTTACGCCCCCCTGCTGGTAATATAATGTGGTATAATATGGCAGCGTGCAAAAATGTCTGGCGACGCGCGGCCAAAATTCTGCGGAATCTACGATATATGGGAAATTTATTGCTCGCTTGTAGTGTGCCGCGTTAAAATACGGACGATTTATTTGGCTCTCGTCTTACGTTAGACATAAATTTCTACTTAACCTGGAATTTAGATCGCGCGCGTCCCCCGCATAGCAGCGAGAGTTACCCTCTTCCGAGCTACCCTCGATATATCTACGAGCTAAGACAAAATCTAGACGTGCAATCTCCCCAGTCTCCTTTCTTTGCAGACTCTTTCACGGCGAGTATCGACTGCTCGATATTGCCTCGACGACTTCCTTCCGACGTGTCCCGGTACAACTTCGTGATTCACGATTCCTTTACCTTGATTCTACCGAGATTAATGTCGTGTCGAGTGTTCCACCGCGTTATAGAACGTCAACGATCCTTGCCGTTAAACGATGGACTTTTCCAATCGAATACGACGAAACTTTAGCACAAAGTTCCTCGGTTCGTTGATCGATATCAGTGGTTGAAGGAATTGAAGATATTTTTTCTTTATTGTATCGTTAATTAAACTGAATTTTACTCACTTGGAAATTAGCATATTTATTATTTGAGTGGCTTCCCAATGGCGTACGTTATAAATGGTTTGTTTCAGGGGTTACAGTGTGTCGTAACATTTGATCAGAATGCACTTTTGAATGTCATACTGGCTTGCGTATTTTGTGAGATTGTGCCATCTGTTGAGTCAACGCCTTTGATAAAATAAATATGCTGTATTAAGTTTGTGAAATATGCGCGCCCATCAGTCGCGCTTCTTAGGGTGAATAGTTTATGAAGGAGTGTCGAGGAGTCTGCAGAGGCCACCCCTGTTATGGATTGTTATTTTAATAAACAATATGAATTTATTTAGTAGACTAGATATCTGTATTGTGGTGAATGCAACGATATTGTAAACATTTCTGTTGCTAGAAGTGTTAACTAAATAAAA
This sequence comes from Calliopsis andreniformis, assembly GCF_051401765.1. Lineage (NCBI taxonomy): Eukaryota > Metazoa > Arthropoda > Insecta > Hymenoptera > Andrenidae > Calliopsis > Calliopsis andreniformis. Next base: position 7,212,536 of record NC_135063.1, read on the forward strand.
TCGTAGGACATAAAATCTATTAAAAATGATTTATACCCTACAAGGGTATAATTTTTATTTTACAACTGTACTCGTTCCTCTGAGATTGCACTGTTATTACTACTGGAGTAGGTGCAGAGAGTTAAAAACTCTCCTCTAGGAAAAGGATAAAATAGAATTTCACCGCAGCAACGAAGAAAAACGGTCGAGCTAAGCCGTTAGACGTATGATTTATCGTCTGTTGTATAGGAAATAATCGAGATCACGCGATCGAAGATAGGGTATGAAGGAATTGGAGGAAACGCGTGTTGTCGTGTTAATATGCGCCACGCGATATCTATCCAGGGAGTTTTATCCGGATGGTGTTCAGTTTATGGTATACAATCTCTTGGAAAAACTGCTCGCTGCTGGCGTTTTATTAAGTATTCCACGTAGAGTGTGCCGCGCGCGTGTCAGTCGTTTGAACAGTCAGGGGTGAAAAGTTACACCGCAGGATTACACCAGAAAACCCCTCGTTTCTGATGCTATCGGGAACGGATAAAAATATATCATTTAGCGCGTGAAACAGTCTGCGTGGACGGTTCGTGGGAAATTTTGGTCCTGATTGACCATGGAGAATGAGCTTCTCAAGAATGGGGTGGTTTAACTGCAAGTCCCAAGTTACTAGGTAAATATCTAGTTTTCGATAAGCTGCTTGATTTGTTTCTTTTTTGTAAATTGTATGGGGTTTGGTTAGGTTCGAATTTGAGTGGAAACTATGTTTTTTATTTTACGGTTGGAAGGTCTTGTTTCTTGTATCATTAGCGAAGTTAGAAACTTAAACAAGAAATAGTTCTAAAGTTGGTAAATGATCGATATTTAATCAATCCTGTATATAGCAAAATGCAATTGCAGCTTGTTAACTTGTTAGAAACTTGGAACATTTCACTTTAATTGCGCCATTACTACTATCGAAACTACGTGAGTTATTTTCAACGTCAATAATCTGATAAATTGTTAATCGATACTCTACTATTACTATTAGTAATACCTGTAATAATTTTCACTTATTTCTTTTCAAATAATTATTGTAAATGTAATTATTATAATATGGTGTACTTAAGTGACCGTAAGAGTATTTTTAAGGTTACTTTGACAGACGAGGTAAAAATGAAAATCTAATTTAATTTAGAATATAATGAAATGTTATTTGGTGATATAATGTGAAATATTATGTTTTAAATAACAATAAAAGTTCGGGGAAAAAGGACAAAAAACAAATAAAAAAAACATAACAAAAGGAAAATTGCTGGCCTCACATTTATTTTAAAAATACGATTAATTTCTTTTGTTCTCAATGAAGACAAAACGATGGGTTGAACAACAAGTAAAATACAATTTAAACAGTGTTTCAATATCCGCGCTCACGTGTAAAAATTAAAAATATTGAAAACCAGAAGCTTTCGACGAATACTGGTATGTTTCTGTGTAAAATTGCTTATTGATGAATTATATGGACTTTTCATGTCCTAGTCTGGACAAACAGGCGAAAGTAATGAACGAAACGATTAGAGAAATAAAACGAATCGAAGCAAATTAGTTATCAAAGTATTGACATTTTCATTCGGAGAGATCAAAGCCGAATAAAAATATCGCGCAGCTACCGATGTTTCAAAACTTTGTCAATAAACGTTAATCAAGTTGTTAGTGAACAGAATTTCACAATATTAAAAATATTTGAAGCTTTTTTACAAACCTTTTGTCACTTTGTCTCTATTAAAAACTAGATAAATGTGTAAAATAAAAACATAACATTTAATTTGTGAAATTTTGAAAAAATTGAGATGTTTTGATTTATAATTCCACTACTCGTATACGAAGAATATTAAAAGCAATCTTTTATTCTTTCCAATGTATCTCTCCAGCAAAAAGCTACGAAATTACAAATACCAGTTACTTCTTCCTATCAAATACGAAAAAGAAGCAGAATATACGAAGGAAATGGGTACATAGAAAGATATTTAAATACATAGAATTTCAAAAATGAATTCCAGTCTAAACACTGTGTCAGGATAGATTTCACGGTCGATCACCGTAAAAATGTCTTTTCGTTAGTTAGTACGACAACGACGACGGTAAATTACCAGGGCAATAGCGGTCGGAGGCGTAATGTAGCGTTGCTAAGTACCATTGCATCAGTGAGGATGCTCTGTACATCGTGTAGGATTGTTATCGTTTTAACAACCAAGGCTAACAGTGCCAGTAAATCTCGCACCGTATACGATGGCAAGCGCATTTATCTACCCCCGTAATACGGTGTCCACGGAACGATCACTTTTAACGTAATCATCCTTTGTTGACAGCGCTGACTGGCATCCCAGCTATTAAACTCGCAATATTGAAATTCGACTGACGCGGCGGTCGAAAGTGTTCCGTTCGTCCAATCGAAGCGAAACCATCAAGAAAAATAATACTCAGAGATAGTATTCCGCGATTGGCGGAAGTCCAGTGGGAGGTGGGTGGAAGCAGCGGTGGAACGGAAGCCCTTCCAGCTTTTTTTGCGACTCGATACAGGGAACAGTTACATGCAACTATCGTCTGGACAGCGTAGCGTACGAGAATTCGTTTTAAAGACAATACCCGCTGCAGTATTTCACGATTGATAAAGATCCTGAGCGTAACAGCGCGCTGGGACAGCGAAAGCTATTACCTCTCTCTTTTTCCTACCCCGAATGTTTGTTCTCGAAGCCGGGTAGGGTGACGTCCATCATGAGATCCAGTCCAGGCTCGAGTCGATGATCTATATCCGTAATCTCGCGCTTCGCACCTGCATTTCGCCTCTGCCCCCCCTTTAGATGCCGCTGGTATTAGCCATAGAAAGGGGGGGAAATTCGGTGCTACTGGCTATTACGTTAACGACCACGTGAACGCATCGGGCGGTCGCTCCTCTAATGGGTACACATTGCCGTCGTGTCACAGTAATAACGACTCTTTCGCGGCTGTTTTTCCGGCCATGGAAATCGCGGCGGCCGATAGCTGGTGTATTTTCGCGCGCCCTTGCCCCGACTGTCGGGTAATCGTCGGCTGATTCCCAATCTCAATAAAGCCAGTAATAGACCAGTTACAACCTAACAGGGCCCCCACACCAAACCCATCGGCAGCCTGCCGGGCTTTCTCTCCCTCTCTTCTATCCTTCCCTCGAAATATTTGGCAGACGCAGCTCAACCCAGGGACGACGGGGCCTGTACGCGGGCGTTCGAGCTTGAAAGCTTCGCGGAAAAATTCGCGACGCACCGCCGTGAATCTGTAAAACGGGCTAGCATTGAAATACACGCGAGATACGTGGAAACCTGAAAACTGCACTGCGTCGTTGCATTTTTTTTTTTTTTTTTCTCTATTTGGAAATTATCGGCCCTCCCGTCTTGACGTCAAGGCTGGTGGACGTGAGTGGTTTTGTCTCCGCAGATTTCGACCCGTTCGAACGTGAATTTCTGCTCGGCGTTGGTCCAACAGGACCATCCGCGCCCGTCTGTCCCTCGACGACCGCTCTCTCGTCTTTCTCCATTTCTCGTCCTCCTGTCCAGATTATTTGGGAAATTCCCTGCGACGCGATGGATCGTGTGATTTTGCTTGATTTGAATAAGCGTAATCGGGGGCGAATCCTCTACTGTCTGGAGAGAATTTTAAAACTGTCCGACCATTGTCGATTGTGACCAATGGTAACGCTCCAGAAAAAAATTCTGTCTGTTCACGTCTTAAACTATGCGACTGGATTTCTGGCTCGCTGGAACGTTTTGATTTTTCCTGCATGATGGAGCGTTTAGATTAAAAAGTTCAATACTGAGATTTCAAAGTTTTGGTAGAATCGAGAATTCTGTATTTGCATTTGGGAATACATGTCAAACTGTTTGCAGAATGTTACTGTCAATCTTCGAATTATTTTACGCGATAGAAATTAATTGGATTATACTTGTATATAATAGTAATAGTTTCTTAAATAGTGTGTTATTATTTTCATTAAGCATTTGTTCATTAAACATTCTTGATCATGTGGAAGTGGTGAAGTTCTTAATTAATTGCAACTTTAGTACAATGTTTTTCCCTTATCTCCAGTATTGTTTCCTTTCCAGATAGCCGCGAGTCCACATAGAACTCACCCTTATCTGCCCAGAAGAAGAATAGGTTGCTTCGCGAAGAGACACAAAGCGTATAACAATTCTTCGAAATATTTCTCCTTGAATTATTATGCAGATAGGCGGTGCAAATCATCAACAAAGTCGGCGGACGCCACCGTCTGTGAACACGACGTTAGTTTGGTGTCTTGTCGTGTGGTTGACGTTTAATTCAGAATCTTGTGTGTCTTCTGTCTCTGGTCTCGACTTAAGCTTCCTCGCGCCGTTCCACCATAGAACCCATAAATCTCAGAAAACTTAGGGGTGGTACAGTACGAAATAGGGTTGGCTTGCGAGCTAACCACTTCCAATTAGCATCGCCGACAACTTTCACCGCCGTGAACGTAACTTCACGATTACGAATATAACACCTGGACTGCCACCCTATTGTTGCGTTTCGTGTTGACTTTAGACAAGCAGATGAAATTGTACATCATACTCTAAGAAAATAAATCATACGCTTGTCAAAATTTTGTTTGCATGTACACGTAATGAAGAATGGTTTGGCGGTAATATAAAATAAAATATTAATCATTCTGTTGTTATTACTTTTGAAAAGTGAAAAAAAATTATTTATTTTATTAATGAGAAACCTGGTGTAACAGTATCTATGATATAAAATATAAAATATTTCCTTTAAGCTCTTTTGGAAAATTTTCAGAATCAATAATTTTCATAATACTTAATTATTCTTATATCCTTTAGGCATATTAATTAATTTCAGTAACCGCGTTTTGATAATATGAGTGTTGGTATGTAGGTATAATAGCATTACAGTATGAGTGCTATTTCCTAATTCTCTGTAATATTTAGATGCTTCATTTCCATCGCTCATTTAATTCTCAAACGGTAGGGTAAAACCACTCATTAGAATGGTCCATTCTACTCCTCTAGAGTATTACACCTAATTAATTGTAATACTCGAGTTTGTCGTTACATTAATTGCAATTTCCCAGTCTTATTATCTCTTAATAAAATAGAAAACATTGTAATGGCTTCCATTTCATTCATTTCTTTCCTGTATTCATTTGTTCCAATTTTAGAACCCTACAGTTAATGCTCTAAAAGGTAAAACATAAAATACCGAGCATTTTAAGTCGTTTCCTTTTATTGCAATCGACCCCTCGAATCGTAGCTTTTAAAAATACGACTTGGCTCAAGATACTTCAGTTAAATCGGGTTGATCTCGACGGATGTCGACGTGGACACCCTACCTGTCGTAATGTACGGTATGGAACCGAGTGGCAAATAGCTAGCACAAAACAGTGAGAGCTCCCCATGGGCTCATCCCTATGAACGACCTCCTGCAAAAACATTAATCACAAGCTACTTGTTATCCTCGGTCCGCGTTATGGCTGTATCACATGGCTGGTTAACGAAAAATACCGTGATTCGTTATATTTTTCACATCTCTAGCTCGTATAGCTATTGCATTTTTTACTGGCTTCTGTGCGGCATCCTGTATGATTTATCTATGCGTTTAATATTTTTCGTTAGCTAACGATGGATAGGGTAGCAACCCCATGGGTAAATCTATTCTTGTGAATTATATCATAGTTAAATTTTAAAATATCATGGTACGAGTTCAGATTTTAATTAATAACTAAGCAGAGATATATGTAATATACGGAGTGTTCGACATCAGATGTTGGGTAATTTTAAGGACTGATTCTAGATGTCAAAATAAAACGAAAATTAGGAATAACAAGTGTTAAGAATATACCTAAAATTCGTCTGATATGTGTCTGACACGCAGCTTATTCTACTGATTTTTCTGTGTCTGACTCGGAGCTTATTCTACTGATTTTTCTGTGTCTGACTCGGAGCTTATTCTACTGATTTTTCTGTGTCTGGCTTAGGGCGTATTGTACTGATTTGTCTGTGTGTGGCTCGGGCTTATTCTACTGACTCCGTCAAGTCTGAACTAGCTAGTGCAAATAGGCAGCTTTCTTCAACAGTCAGTAACTCTGAAACGAAGTCCTAAACGCATTTTCCTCATTCTTAATTTTCGTTTTATTTCAGCATTTAGAATCGCCTTTTAAGATTTATAACACCTGTTGTCGATTACTCTATAGTTTCAGAACACTTAATTTAAAACTTTACGCCACCCTTTTTTTCTTAAAAAATTTCAAATGTCTTCTACAATCATTAATTCTTCAGCATCATTCAAATAATGTCCCTTCCACCCTCGTTCACCTTTATTCTACTTTCCTAAAACTTCGAAAGTTTGGCGATAATCCATAACACTATCGCCCCCTTGGTCTCGCAGTGGATACGGTAAGCCCTGATGGAAGCATCGTTATTCGATGCCAACCCATGGTAGGAACTTAATTTTCGGGTCTGAAGAGCGCCCCCGTGTAACGACGTTTTTCCTTCCGAGGCTACTCGGTGTCCCAGTTCTCGCGGTTACTTTCTTGCGATCTCCAAGAGGGAAATCGATCAGAGGTTAAATGTGCCATGAAATTTGAGGAGTTCCCGGCTCGCTCGGTGGCCACGCTGCGGAGCATCGAGTTCCGAGATCCTCGAGGCTGCCTCGACAAACGGACCCGACGGTTCAAGCGTGCTCCTCGAGGAAGGGCAATATGCATGTAAAGAGTACTTGGGACCCGCTTTACGACTCGAAAGACCCTCCCGACACGAACGATGGCAATCCGTCTGATGGAAACGATATTCTGAGGGCGAGGGGAGGAGGCCCTATCGGGAAAACTTTGCCCAGGAACGTAACTTTGTAATTATTTCTCTGGCTGGCGGAGGCGCGGCCGAATACGGCTTTAAACCGCTCGAAAAACGACGCGGAGGCTTTGCTAAGCGGTTTAAATATTTCATGCCCGTCGGGTCTATCAATCGAGAGGCTTCTGACGGACGATTTTTACCGGCGTTTGCCAGTTCTTGGTTGCTGGCTTTCGGGGATGCGCGAGCATATTGTCTGGGGATTTTTCATGCACGACACGGTTATGGGGTGGGAAAGTACCGTTACCAAGCGAACACTGCGGTAGCTCGATCATTCAATGTTGCAGAGAGATGTGTCACTGTTTGTCATGAGGAATTTTTGGGTAACAGTGAAATCGCCCTTATGATACTCGTTAATGGACTGCAGATACTTATGTATTTATTGTATGAATTCTTTGGGAAAAATAGAACACGAAGTTCGGTCAATTTTTATGTACACGAAGCTCTGTTCTATGTAGTTGAGTATTATTATATATTAATATATATAATATATTGCAATAATTGCAATAAATTATCTAGCTTGATCCTTGATAAATAGAAAAATGATCATAGAATACTTCAGCTGATACGAAATGGTAACAGAAATCCCGAGGCAATTTAATTGTGTACGTTTTCTACACAGGAACGACCCAGGACATTGGACATTCGAGAGTGACCCTATAAATTCTCGTAATCTGATTTCGAGAGCAGTGAAACTGGTTTCCCTTTTGAAATCGAACCGGAGAATAATAGATTTCCGTAATTCCCACTAACGTTTTTTCGTTAAATATTGATAGCGACTATAATATTGCAGGAAGTGCTTAAAAATTTCCTAATATACATATTGCTAGACTAATAACATAAACTACTGAAATAACTTCACACATGTGGGTGATACTTTATGCAGAGTAATAAAACTTTAGAAGCTCGTCGTAAACTGATACTAAAACGCTTTATCGAAGTTCCATTTTTAACGAAAATTATTACCTTCTTGAGTAGGTTTTATTCAAATCTGATTTTCGAATTTAAACGAACATAGCAGTAGCTGAAATAATAGTTTTTAAATAAAATAAAAACTGTCGAGGAATGAAGTTAGTTTAATTGTATGTAGTATAAGTATTTAAGTATCTTTTATGTATCTTTAAAGTTATGTTTCCTCAACAAAACAGCGTTGATGTTAGAGAAGACTTATTGGTCGATATACACAAACCAATTGAATGTCTCGAGGATTCCTCAAGTGATTAATACCCCCAAAACCAAATCACCGTAACTAATTTGTAGCTCCGAGCAAGAGAAACCGGTGGTCCTGTATAGTGGCATAACACAAGTGCAAGAAGCTCAGTCATACCTTCGCAGATTTCCACCCCAGCAATCGAGTAAAACACAAGCCGCTGCGCCACCCTCAGCACTACGAACTTTCATTCGTCCCTCCCTAACCATTTCCTATCGGTCAAAACAATTTCGCAGCTTCTTAATAGACTTAATAAATCAACCGGCTGGAATATCGAATCGGAACTGAATTCGCCCTTAACGGCGTCACATGGAAAAAGCCTGGATCCTGTCGATTGCAATTTGGGACTAGGTTCAAATATGATCTCGTATATCATGCTTTCTACTTTACGACTGGTTCTTTATTAAAATTCTTTCCTCTTTTGTCAAAGTTACCTCCGATTTTCTTGGGAATTTACTTTGACGGTAGCATTAATAAGTGACGCGTAACGTGATAAATGTTTCTGATCCTGCTGTCAATATTTAAACGTCTGGTTGTATCATACTTTGAAGTAAACTGGAAAATTTAATATCCATACAGTAATATCTCTCAATTAAACAAAATATACTAATACCAAGTAATTAATTCTACCACTGGTAGAATAATAATTCATCTTGTTTACTCTTGAACAACCCATTAAATCAGAATGTAGTCACATGATTTTTTCTTCGAGGTATTACAAGATTTTATTAACCCATTTATTTTTTCCAGATCATTTCTTTGGGGAATTGAGAGTGGAAGCTTCAGTTGATATCGTGACGCCATTAAAGGACCACAAAATATCTCTAGAGAAATGCCTTGTCCGGAGGGTGTTTTCCCTAATCAAGAATACAGCTAATAAGGGAAATTGATGATTTAGGAGGCAAAGAAAAAATAATAAGAGTAACGGTTCACGGTAGGGTATCAATGAAATTAAGTCCCCAGGAAAAGCGGTTCAACCCCCTAACGAAGGTGTGAAATCTCGAAGGGTGAACCTTTTCCGTTCTTTTTTTTATTGCCATGCCTCCAGTCGACTGGCTTTCTTCGATCCCGTGTAGAGAAAATGAAAAATGGCATCTTATCGGCGGTGGGACCTTGCGCAACTTTTCTTTCAAGTGGTTATATAAATTACAGACACCCAATAGGGACTCGAGTAACGGGGCTAGGGTCGCAGTGGCCGATATCTCCAAACAGCTCGAACGAAAATAATACGCCGAGGGATGTTCGAAGGTATCGAGAGCTTCTTACGCGTTGTTAAATCTTTTATCGATTGTAATCGTATTTTCGGGCGGCTATAAATTTCTGACGGTCTAACAATCCAGTGGATTGCTAGGTACAACAGGGAACTACTGTTTACTTTTCAGTCGTCTCTGTAGTTTACTAAATGGAATTTCTATTCCTGGAATTTTCCTTATTTTGATCCTCTTTGGTCAATAATTCTATTGCTCTTTTATTTTTCCTGATTCTCTACTTAGACTTGACAATCTGTATCAAGCAAACAATAAAAGAAGACTGGAACAGAATTTGGAACCTAACAAAAAGACCTAGTCTACTCAATCCATCTGAGTACTTCTACAAGCCAGTTTCCAACAGCACCAAAAATAGAAGAGATAGGATTGTAATGAATAGATTCAGGATCCTTACTGTACCTCTTGTTACAAACCTCTAATAACAAATAATATTCTGCGAATATAGAGAAACGAATTCTACGAATGTAGAAACTTTGAACAAGACAGACGTAAAAACGACATAAATCCAGAAACATTCCTTACTTCCGAGGACTATATAGGAAACACTATTTTATTTCTGAAGAACATGAACCTCTTCTACAAAATATAAAATAACCGAACCATAAGTCCCTAATGATCGAGATGTTGATACGACTTAAAATAAAAGAAAGAAGAAGAGGAAACTCTTTTATTTTATTCTAAGATTATTCTGAGCAGAAGTCAGTTCTTATAATGCAAAAGAAACTGACTGAAAGACAGACCTGATTTCAATTATACGGACCTAATTGGAACATTTGAATATTTGAAATAATTTGAAATATACTCCGTGTTCTTTAAATTAATACACGTTTTAGGATCACAATTAAAACTTTCTTACGATAATTGCATCGACTTTTCGTTAAAATAGTAATTATGATGTAAACCTTAGAGGTCATAATAACAAGCTCTCCAATTGGATACGATAATTAATAATGAATGACAAACACAGACGGGGACGTTGATCAGAAACTATTAGCCGCCCCAAAAACGGCTGGACCCTCTGGGAACGAAAGAAATTGGCATTGTGCAGAACCCCGAATAGGCGTATTCCGCTCTAAATTGGATCCTTCGAATCTTGTCCTTTGCTTTTATTTCGCAGTATTGTTCTTCCAATCTTCCCGTCCGGCCAACCATTTGAAGGAAGCGACTCGTTGTTCACGAGCAGCAGACACGTCGCGGAGATAACGATTGAAAGCTTAATTCAATTACCTTTCAATTCGCTTTAATTAGTTCTGGTACGGAAGTAACGGGTTACCGAACGTCCGTTTGTTATCATCGCGAATTGTTTGCCGATATGATTGAACTCCCACCATTACTGACTACCCATTTCGGTACACGTTGGCATTTTGTTATTACGATTCTCAATGGAGTCAACGGTACCTGTACATATTATTTCTCTTTTACAATTAGATAGAATTATGTGTATGTTACAATAATGAAACTCTGCATGGTACATGTATTGTCAGAAGATTTCATTGGTGTCTATGTGTTCGAAGACTAATCTAAATGAAACTGTTAGATAGTATCTGTAAATCAAAACTGTTTAACATGTTTGTAAAATATTATAGAATAAATTTGAAAATTTTCTTGCAAAATCTTCAAACTATGACAATAATATTAATTTTGATAATTGAACGTTCGTGTGAACAAACTATTTTACGTAGACTATGTTATGTAACAGAAATGTGTGTTATCGGCGTGTATCAGCTCGCTTACTTTGTAGTTCCAGAATCTGACTCTAGATTACCGCAACGTTCATTTATTTTCTCGCTACTACTATTTAAACGATTGTTTTCTATATAAGAACACTTGAAAAAAAGCAAGCAATAGGAGATGAAGAGAAACGTGTAATGATAGCAATGATAAAACACTTAAGATGGACGTAATTCTGATCCTTTTTTTACCAAAAGGTTTTTGTTTAAACGAAACATATATTTGATTGTTCTTTTCATCTCAATAATCTTCTCTGTTTTAAGAATTTTTAATTCATGTTTCCTCCAGTGATATAATTTTGTGAAATATAATTAATAATGTACTTGTTAGCTTTATGGAGAAAACATGATAAAATAAACAGTGTTGTAACATATGGAATTTCGAACAATTCTATGTTCTTATTCTGGAATTCTTCAACCTTTTAATTGTTTCAATGGTATGGAAGAAATATTCCAAATTAAATCTTTGTATAAAAATAAAGTTGGGAATTAGCACAGCTTTAAGTTTGTAGACTGTATCGACTGGAGTGGCTGAAATAGTTCCCAAAACTAATGTTCCTCTACGTAGAGGGCGCACTACACTGAATCAATGACTTTTGAGGAAATCAATAGAAATTCGAAATTCCACAGCAGTGACAATTCAAGTTTCCCGAAATGAAAAAAAATTAACATTTGAGAACGAGAAACCTGATATTGATACAAAAAAGAGACAATCAAAACATGGATAATAGAGAAATAATTGTTAGCAGATCGAAACCAAATTTTACATTGGAAATATTTAACAAAAATCTGATCAATTCTGTGATAATACTAAAGAAATAAAACCACTTACCTTTATGATGCGCTCCGTACTTTGGTGTCCCTCATTCAAATTGGACTGCGCGCGCATCTTCGAGAATGTCAAGAATATCATTCGAGTTGCGATACTATCGAATCTCGCTCGTCGGTTCTTCCGACACCCACCTGTTACATGCAACATAAAAAAGCAAAAGGAATACTAATCGTATTTTGCTTTAGAAGTTATATAAAAGTATCTATACTCTACAGAATGTGACATAAGTTAAAACATTCTATCAGTTTACGCAAAACTGTCAAAAATGACACATGAAAATTGGCGCCATTATTATTCTGTTCAGATTCTATTACTGTCTTGTCAAAATAAGTAATACATCAATTACACTTCGTTAAAATTATTGAAATGAAAGTCAATTTTTCAGTATAGCACGTGATAATAAATGAAAATAGAAATACGTACTTTTATCAAAGATTAAAGGCTGCCACGAATGGAATTAACCACCTTTTATACGACAAGCAGTATACACGTCTGACACTTAGGAGTTCCGCAGAGGCAATGACGCCGCGCGTAATTTGAATAGGCATAACTAATGAGAGGGGTAACAATGGCGGGAAAAGGGACGTCTAGAAATTCCAAGATGGCCAATGACAGAGGTTATAGTAAGTTGGTTCTACTGTAGATGGCGGCTAAATCGCTAGGTAGCTTTTACAAATACAGTTATCACTCTATTTTATCAGTTCAATGTGGTTGAATACGAAAAGATCGTGCGGGGTCGGTGGATCCCGTTAGTTTCCGCGTCTAGTTCCAGTTCCGGGTGGGAAACCAGAGATGTTCGTTGTAGGTTGAGTGTGGATAAATATCGTGTGAGGTTAAAAAATGGAAGTGACTCGAGAGAGTGAGTAATTGGAAAAAATTAACGTCATACGAATTTATACTTTCAGTCATCGTGATGATTGAGAGCGTGATCGTGTACTTGTAACGTGTTCTGGTTTCTCTTTGTCATCATATTCTTAACGACGAGGTCCTGTGTACGTGCACGTTGCCTCATTTCAACATGCAAAGACATGGATAAACACGAGGGAAAATTAGGACGTATTTATCTCTTCCTATATAGTTGGCCTACACTATTACTATTTTAATTTTGAAATGTGTGTTCCATACAAAAATGATATACTTGTCTTTTGAAGTTGTTGTGTTGTTTGCATCAGAAGTATTTTTTTCAAGACAGTCAACGGAAATGTATCACATCTGAAATATTCCCTGAAAGTCTGTGTATTTCTGTAGACATAAAAACATTCAAAACCTACATGTTCTCTTAACGATCATAAATATTCCTTTTAGTTCAGATAGAAACGTTGAAATATGAACTCCAGAATGAATAAAGTGTTTTACGTTTTGTCATAATTGATATTATTTTGCACATAGTGAATTAGTTGAAAGTGATTTAAGGTATGAAATATTATGTTCCTAATGTGATACATTGAACTGGAAACAAAGATAACGTAGAGTAAAGGTATTATTTGGAGTATGTAAGAAAAACTTTGTAATTATATGTAATGTAAGCAACTCTAAGAAAGTCTTCAGCTAGCATGGAAATTTTTATGAATCTAGTTTTTGTGAATTGTATTGCATTTTATGTTTGTCTTATATTGTAACATATTTATCGTTGAATTATGTCATGCCATGTCATTACTCCTATTATCAACATATGAATAAATAAAATATCATATTTAATTCAAAGTTAATATAACTTATAGAAATGATGAGAAATATAAATTTAATTTATGTATCAATATGGTTTGTTGAATTTGTATCCTGTCCCATCTCCTATTATACGCAATGCGCTTAAAAGGAGTGAAAATATTTTTATACTCTAACTTCTCAACTATAATATTTTATAATATTATTATAAAATTAAATTTCTAAAAGAAGCACAGTATATGAATGTCGTGGTATTTTTTGACTTTAATATGTTTGAATTTGTTATCATTTTAAGCTCGTAATAATGCTGAATATTTTTATTGCTGTGATATACGATATTGCAACCTGAATTCTTGGCTTAATAATGTTGCAAGACTAAAAGTCAGCATTTTACATGGTTGTAATACACGCAAAGAAAATAATCAAATGACACTATAGATCTTGGATATTTGCACATTTACTAAAGAAGTTGATGATTATTAATATCTTGACACATTATTTTTTACCTAAATTTTGAGTACTAAAAAACTTGTTGGTATAATTTTTTGTAGAATTCTGAGTTCTTTATTTTAATAACATTTTCAATTATATTTTCCTTACTAAATTTGCATGAAAAATTAGTTACTTTTATGCATTACAATAGACAATATACTAAGAATATTAGACATTCTCTAGTTAATAATTTGGAACATCGTATGACATTTATTTTTACTAAGCTCAAAATATTGTTGCAATGTGTCAATAAATCGTAAGTATTTGAATTTGAAGTTCAAAAAAGAAAGTCCATATTTTCATGACACGTCGGTAAAGCAGTTAACTGTTCGCGTGATTCGAAATCTATACATTTTATTCTATTACATAGTTTCTCTTTAATGCAATCGACATTCGAGTATTTATTATTTTAATTATTTTCTTTTATGTTCATATTTTCTTACCACTATCGAAAGTTATAAACTCGTTCACTACCATGACAGTCATCGATAACCGTCACTTTAAATTTTGAGTTTTATTAAAATACAAACACAATGAATAAACTTTAACACTTATTAACATCTAGGCAACACAAACGTAATATGAAACTTTATGTAAATTAATAAGAGTAATAAGAAAATCAAAAATTTGCTTTTAGAAATATCAGCAATAAACGTAAATTTTACGTGAAAAGTTTTGTAAAAAACTTAGACCAACTATAGCCGTTATGTGCAAACCGTTTCAAATGAATAAAATGTTTAAATATCTGTATTATGAAGTGTGATCACATAATTTCCTTTCAGATAAAGTATGAATATACAAATTAAAATTGAATTTACTTACACTCAAGTTGCAGGATAAAAATTACTCCACTCCATGGTTCCCGCGTTATCCTCCTCTTTCTAAAAAGATCGTTAAATTTAATGTTACAACATTGTGTTTTTAACATTTTTTTTCAGTTCACTATTATATTTTACCTTTGTGACATCCATTACACATAATCTTCGTCATTAAGACTTAATATTCATATAATAAACGTAATATAAAAGTAATTATGTTTTCCACAGCAAGCTAGACCGCGCAATGCAAAGATCTTTTTAGCACTATTGCCAACTTATGACCAATGAATCAATTCTCTTTGGTTTATGCCCGCGAAATTTAATTTTGAATTCGAATATCATGACAACTAAAATCTTTATTTTTTCTTTTAGAAATAAACAAAATACAGAAAAGCTCGAATATAAAGTGTTTAGAAATTGAAGTGCAAACATTATATTTAGAATTATTCTGAAAAAAGGTACCACAATTTCTGTGATTAAACCTGTAATTCCTAATTGTAAGTGTTGTAATAGTTGTATGGCCAATAAATCATTTTTTATAGAGCATTTCTCAAACATCACGAGCGCATTAAATAATTCAATTTCTTTATTATACAATTTTTTAAACGCAAGTGTAATGTTATCTTTAATTTTTCACAGATTTTGAAGAAGTCGTGACAGAGCTGGACGACATTCTAAAAAATGCAACGTTTCTTGGAATTGATGGAGAATTCACAGGACTTAATTCAGGACCTGATGCTGGTGCTTTCGACACACCTGCTCAGTATTATACAAAATTACGAGCAGGGTCCATGGATTTTCTTTTAGTACAATTTGGCCTTTCTGTTTTTACATTTGATACAGAAACATTAAAGTATGTCTTCTTCAATTTTTATTTCTATTTCTTCTTATTATGTATACGTGTATTTACAATACTATAAATATTTTTTTGTTAAAGGTATAGTCAACGATCATACAATTTCTACGTTTTTCCGCGGCCTCTGCATCGAGCAGCTCCGGATTCCAGATTTATGTGTCAAGCATCATCTATATCATTTCTAGCCAGTCAAGGCTTTGATTTTAATAAACTTTTTAACATGGGTATTCCTTATTTGACTATGAGCGAAGAAGAAAAGTTGGTAAAACGGTTGGAAGAAAGGCAGAAGGCGAGGGACGAGGTGCCGGAGTTGATACCTATTTCTGATGCCGATAGACCACAAATTGAAGAGATTTGGTAAACTGAATGATAACTATTGCTACTGTATAAATGATATATAGCCGCTGAACATTAATATACATATTTCAGTACGAGGATAGACGAGTTTATCAGTTCCGATGCGGAAGAACTGACGATCGACAAGTGTAACGCGTTCATTAGAAGGCTAGTGCATCAAGAAGTAAGGGTAAGATGGCCAAATAAATTAAGGGTTGAAAGAAAGCAGAATTGTTCTGGACCCAGTCTTGTAGTACAAAGGTCAGGGACCAAGGAGGAAGAGGAACAAAAAGATGCTGAAAGGAAAGAACGGGAAATGTCGGAGATTAAACAGGCAGTTGGATTAAGTACGCTCTTAAGGAAGATTGCCGACTCTGTAAGATTTTATTGATTTATCAATATATGTCTTGAATTAACGAAACAGTTAATTGTATTTTGAGTGGAAATATCTTTACCTTGCAGGGGAAGTTAATAGTTGGGCATAATATGTTACTAGATCTCTGTCATATAATACACAAGTTTTTCGGGCCATTACCAGAAAGTTATTTGGAGTTTAAGTCTCTTGTTCATAGTTTGTTTCCTAGGTAAGCTACATATTTCTTAGTATTACTAATATATTGTACGGGTAAAATTCAGTGTGTGAACAATTTTTTTTTTCCCAATAGGATTTTAGATACGAAAATACTTTGTCAGTCACAGCAATTCAGGGAAAGTGTACCATCGTCGAATTTAAATGTCTTGCTAGAGACTGTTAGCAAATCACCGTTTAAAGTTCCAGAAATAAAATCCGTTGATGGTAGAAGTTATTCCACATTGACAGAAAAATGTCACGAAGCTGGTTATGATGCATATATTACCGGAATATGCTTTATTTCACTGTGTAATTACCTCGGTTAGTAGATAGTATATACAAAATTTATACAAATATACTAGAAGTCTAATCATTTATTTATAATACATTTTTTCAGGTTCTTTGCACAAGCCCGAAATTCCACTAGTCCTCGCAGATTCACCTCTTCTTAACCCATTTGTAAACAAGTAAGTTTAACCACACTTTAGGATTTCATAATATATATTTCAATATAATACATAATTTGTTTCTTATTTCAGACTACTTATAGCGAGATTAAAAGACTTCCCTTACATAAATCTAGTAGGAAAAGATCGTAAGTTCCTTTCATTTTCTTCGTTTCCTTCTAATTCGATCGTATTGATAACCTATTTTGTATTCCAGCAAATCCTAGTAGAGATCACGTGTTCCACATAACATTCCCGAAAGAATGGAAACATAACGATATTTCTCAATTATTTAGTCCGTTTGGTAAGAATTATTTTATAAACTATTTAGTCACAGATTTTTAAAATTGTGC
Organism: Calliopsis andreniformis; assembly: GCF_051401765.1. Taxonomy (NCBI): domain Eukaryota; kingdom Metazoa; phylum Arthropoda; class Insecta; order Hymenoptera; family Andrenidae; genus Calliopsis; species Calliopsis andreniformis. The sequence goes on from NC_135063.1 coordinate 7,229,973, forward strand.
TTCATTTTAATTATACCATAAATAAAGCATACTTCAATTGCAGGAGGTGTATATGTGTCATGGTTATCAGATACATCAGCGTATGTAGCGCTGAATCGTCGTGACCAAGCTACATCTGTGATGAAAAGTTTATCAAAAACAAACACGTACAGTATACAGAAATACATTGAGCACCAGGCGTCGTTGGAAGCAAACAACACAGGAGAACGTAAAAGAAAATTGTCTTCATCTGAGTAAGTAATCGATAATACTTATATATCCCGTTTTATATATCTTCTGAAAAATCTTCTAACTAGAACATTCTACTAAGCAGTTCCTAACTAGAAGTAGAATTGGACGTTTTGTCGCCAATAAATCGTTTAAACACTATTTCACGTGTATTAGACTTCGTGACTACAAATAGATCGATCGATCTCTTCGTATCATAAAGTAAGTCCAGATTAATATGTGATTACTTTGTATTCATGAAGTACAGCTCAGGAATGAAGTATGTATAATTTCGAGTGCGTATATTATATGCACCTTTACTTCATCAACTACTAGTAATAACGGAAGTCATAGTCGCTAATTTCCTTCGATTAGACTTCAAAGGCGATACTTCACGTCGTTTTTCCATTTTCTTGTTTGATCGATTTACCGTTTCTAGCTCGCGCGTTCTGTTCTGATCACCGTAATTTTCACCGATAAATTCTCGCATTTATCGGGAGCATCCGTAACAGGATCTTCACGCTGATTACTTGACGCGGTTACGAAGACGCAACAAAAGCGACGAATCGCGTGGTCCACCCCGTGGCAATAACTTATCCCAACCCTGGACACGGCGAGGAGATTGGTGCTGCGGGGTGCCAGGTTCGCGGTACGAACATTAAATGCCGCGAAGAAGGTAGCGGGAACACCGTGAAAAGAAGGAAGAGTAATGCGTTATCGGCGGTCGCGGCATAAGCTAGGCGCGATAATAATTTTCTGCGCGGCGCGGCGAAGTGGAAAAGAGCAGCGTGGTGGATGAGCGAAGAGGGGCGACGTTTCATACTCGAGGCGGCTTCCTGGGATTTCCTGTACACGAGAGATTTGCATAGGGTCGTACAGCTCATTCTAAATTAATGCCCGCGACGCCTGTTACACGCGTGTCGTCCCCACTTCCTCCCTTGCCTCCTCGTCATCGTTCGATCCTCCTCTCTTCGTCGACTCCTCTGCCACTTTCTTTTTTCTTCGTTCTCGGGGAACCACTGACGTCCGCCGTAGTATAGTCACCAGTAAATCAGTGTTCCTCGCCGCTGTCCGCAAGACTTATCGGACGCGTATGATCGTGAATCGATTCGGCGGATATCAATAAATTGATCGACACGTATTGAAAAATGATTTCCAAGTGTTGATTAATGGAGCCGCGGCGCGGGCGCTCTCGAACGGGACCAGCAGGAAGAATCGATTTGTTCCGCACGATGCTGGACGGAAGCGGCTGAACGAGTGGCAAATTCAACTTCCGTAATTACGTGTTCTTTGTACGATCGTAAATTATCCAACTTTAGAGTCTCATTCGTCATACTTTTGGCGTTGCTTTCATTTTATGGACGAAGAAATTGAGATAATTTATTCTGTTTACACTTATAATACGTTCGTAGATGATTCGCTGTAAGGATTCAGCGACTGTCGATTTATGAAGTGGTAAAACTGGGAGATGAAGTTAGAAAAAGTAACCCTAAAGATCGTCCAGTTTGAGTCCCACGATTTTGGAACTAAATGTTGTGCTAAATCTTCGTTTATGATGATACATTTATTTTTAGTCAACGATTCACTATAATGGAAGATACATGATATTAATATACACGCCACATCAGTATTTTTTATTTTTCTTGATTTTGATGTTGGAGTATGGTGATGGATACATTACAAATAATGGAATTGGGTACGTTTAATCTATGATATTAATCATATCCAAGGATCCATGTAACTGTCATTGGCAGCAGCAACCAATAATTGCAGCACCACTTTCACATGTTTCAATAAGCCATTATTAATTTTAAAAATCTAAGTTCAAATTTATTGTATAATTTGACCTTTGACCTTTTATATCTCAGAAGCTTATTGTCATTCAGTTAAAATTGAGTTCCGAAATCGTGGGACCAAAAAGGAGCGAAAAATGATGCCATTTTGGGATTACTCTTTGTTTGAACGAAAAGATAGTTTATAACCATTCGTAGAATCGAATCGCGGCGATATGTTGCGCGGGCAATCGCGCTCATTACGGGTACAAACGAGCCGCATTGCCCACGTGCGAATAAAAGCAAAAGCGCGGTGGTATTAGGGTCTTGATTAGAATAATGCAACATGCTTCGAATAACGTGTCCGTGTCTCTCGACGGGGACGCGACCGCAATGCAAATGCGCGCGTATGAATCAGTTAGAACAGACATATGGAGGCACTGCGCGAAGATTTTCAAATTGGAATAAGAAGATCCTATTTTCTGTTTCATTAACATTAATCCTACAACGACACCTTTCTATTTTTCGGCGTAAGTAACATTGTGGGGTTGCGAGCGATCCCCCAAAAAATCTGAATATTTATTCTTCTAATTCTTCCTTGCACAGAAAAGAATGTTAAACTAAAGTTATTGAAGTCTGTTATAGAATTTACAAAAGTACTGTAACAGACCTAAGTTTAATAGTAGCAGTAAGAGTCAATTTTGTACATTTAACAAAGCTGATTTTACTATAGTTAAGCTTACTTGTTTAATTTTGCCAAGGTTTATAATAGAGATCCTTCAAAAGCCTACCCTGCTTAAATCTACTTAGAAGACATGCAAGATATGTATGATTATTTTTTACGCGTGAGCACCTTAGAAAACACAGTTGTACTTGATTCCTGCCTACAAACAAAAAGTAAACAAAATTTTTAAGTTATCTCGAAGTGCATGCTAAATAGATTTTCAAGTTTAAAGTTTGTGGAGTCGCTGATGACCTCAGGGGGTCGCTTTAGGGTAAATATAACTGCACTATATCCTCATTCTTCCTCGTAACTAGGGGCATTAACCGTCACGATTTTGTGCACGCGACAAAACAAAATCTTTACCCGAGCACACCAACGTAACCATCACATTGTCTGGTCGTCCCGCAAGACATTAATTTCCTCGCAGCAACAAGGACGCTGTACGCCGTAATTGCTTAATTACACTCTCCATGTATCATTCTCGTTTACCCGAATACTCGCAAGCCGCAGCTAAATATACGCCTATTAGCGTCCTGCGTACGATCCGCCGTCCGCGATACGTTATTGCGGTATTTATTTGCGAACTATAAATAAGAATGGCGGCAGATACAGCGACAATTTATAATGGTCAACCATGGTCGCGGTAATAGCCGTATAAATTACAATTTGAGGTGTACACACCTTACCGCGTATTTTTCCTTGACGGATCGCGCCTTCCTAAAGCGCCATTTAAATCATATCGATTGGAAAAGTCCGCGGGCGCGTGGGTTTCGTTTTCAAAGACACACCTCGGAAAATTCTCCGCGATTTTAATCGTTCCATCCTCCACCCCTCCTCCCTCCCTCCCTACCTCTCTCCTTCCCTCTATTACGTGGTTGCTTTATGATTCGCTGGAGTACATAATGAACACTCTGTAGCCGGACACACGTGCATCTCTTACGTGGCCTCGCGTGTGCGTGTTCAGTACCCCGCATGCCCCATAAGCATATATCACTCGGCACTACCAATGCATCACTCCGCGAACGCGCGCCAACACCATCGCGGACTGCTTCTGTGTCCCATGCGATTTTTATCCGAGCGTTGCAGCCTGGTTTCCCGCGCGCAACCACCGAGCGCTCCTTTCCTCCGAGGAACGAGAGCTTTCGTGTCACGCGGAAATGCCGCGACGCCCGTGTAATTTATATCGTGGATAGGCGTTCGCGTGCCGCGTCCGTGGCTGCGGTATCGCGAGCGCCCTGCAACGATCCTCTTCCCCGCTGGTTTTATTAATTTTGAGCACCTCGGGTTCGTTATTGTCGCATGGGTCGTTTGTTTTCATTTGCCTTCTAGCGAAAGTTTTAACGAAGGCGATATTTCTTCTGCGTTTACTCTTGATAGAAGCCGCTGAGTAGATAGACGAGAATGGATCGTGATTTAGGTGCGAGGTGGTTGTAGAGGCTGAGGTTTCAATTAGCTTTTTTCTTTGGGTAATCTTCTTGGAGTAGAGGAACGTGTCAGCAGGTTTTCTAAGAGGGATAGTTGACGATGTTTAGAGGAATGGAAAGATGCTATAAGTGAATGAAAAGTTGCTATAGGATGGAGTAAGCGTTGAAGTCTCCTGGCTTAATCTCATCTTCGATTTATTATTCGTTTCTTATCATGTGTCTAATGTATCTTCTTTTTCAGTCTTCAAAAAAGTGTAACGAAGCAACTTAGTAACTATATCGGAAGCTCTTTGCTTATCAAACATAGATAAGCTACTTCTGGGTCCATGTTGTAATTTAAAATAACTTTTCTTCAAGTGATAAATCTTTATCTGTTCACCTGCTATGTATTTAATATACAGGGTGAGTCAGGTAACTGTATTATCTGAATTTTCTTATAAACCATTTGTTGTATGAAGAAATGTTTCAAATGAAAGTTATTCAGTACCGAGAGGAGCATGCCAACAAGGATCATACTCTCAATACCAAACTACGTTCGTTTAAAACATTTCTTTATACAACAACTAATTTACAAGAATATTCAGACGATACAATTGCAAGACTCACCCTATATTTATAGTAGAACATTTTAATTGCTTTGGTTACGAACTGCTAACAGCATCAAACGTTCCCCTTATCGCCAGTTCAAAGCTAAGACTTCCACGACAAACGTGCGCAAACAGTACAGAGGATTTAGTGTGCTGAGGATGATAGAAATATCTCCGTATATTATGCACAAGTTTCTACGCGTAATTAAAACTTTTCAACTCAAGGTTTGTTATCTGCTGCTGAATAACGAACATGGTTGACGAAGAAGCTGGTTGCTTTGCATATCAGACCAGGTAAATAGCCCCGGTGATTCCGATGTAGAGGCTGCGAATCGAAGCAATTCGCGGCAAGTAATGACGATTTACGATGCGGATCACTATGGCTATGCATTAAGCTATTAATATCAGTCAGAGGTACATTAACCCTCGACTGCCTAGGTTGCCTAGCCGCGGCGCGCACACCCAAAGAAATCACACGTACCGCGCTTATTAAATGTTATTTATTAGGACTCCAATTCATTTATTAAGTTGATTATTAGACATCTAGTTCACCTGTGTCGCAACCGACCGGTGGGTCGATCGATCAGCAACGGTGCAATAAGGAGAATAATGACGAACACGGTGGCAAAGCAGCGAGAATTTTTATTGCATCCGTCTACCATTAAGCGTAGATCTAGATCGTAGACCATAGTTATCCAGGCGCGACACGGATTTATATCGGCTGCTCAACGGTGGGTAAAATTATGCACGGTGGTAGGAGGCATGTTAAGGGCCTCTGGAAACGGCAGTCATAACTGTGACGTTTATTGTTCCATCGACACCCTGTATTTTTCCGTAATGAAACCGATATTAATTATGAATCGTATATTCTCGCGATCGTTCAATAAATTTCGATATCTGCTACGTAGGTTTTGTTGGCTGGCCTTAAACTGAGAAAAATGTCACGTCCGTACATGTGTATTAATTGCCGTGAAACAGGTTATCGTGCTTGACCATTCGTGCAATTACCCGCCTTGAAACGGTGGATCCGTGCCGATCGAGGCAATCGCCTTTCTTAGCGCCAGCAAATTGGAAAAAGATTAAGATTCGAACGCGCTCGCGATAAAACGGGATGGCTTATTGCGGAAAAATCCTTTAATAGCGCTGTATATCGTGGTGTGCACCCTAGTCACGTTGTTGCCAAGTAATTCTCGCCTGGAGCATACGTTATTTCGGTAGAGACAGCATCCTCTCCTCGTCTTGTACTTTATTATGTTGCAGCTTGTTACATTTAATGCTTTTGGGTCCAACCTCCTTAAAATACGATTATTAGTCTAGATGAGGAAATTGTCGACCTTAAAAGAAATTGCCTGCTGCATATAGTTATCCCCATTCTGCTTGCTTTTACTTGCTTCGTGTGAAATGATTTTTTATATTTGTTACTAGTAATGGTATTTTCAAAAGGAATTGCTGGTAGAGAAGCTGGATAACCAGATTCCTGCCTGCCTCCCTTAACTTCACAATTAAAGCATACCGAGCAATCTTCGCTGCAATCTACGTCTTCGTTCCGGCAAATTATATACAGTTTTCCATCAGGGCTTTCTTCCTCATCGAAAGTGGATTATCGTGATATGCAATTTCTCCGTGAAAATTGCTAACTATAGTGGGAACAAATTATTTGGCTAGCTAAGACTCTTCTCCTATGATAAGAATGTGTTAGATATTGTTCCTACATTTTTATATTTTATTTCTTTGTTTGATAAACAGGTAACTAATCATTATACATAATTATATTTGTATTTATTTATGTTAGAAATTCGATTGTTGAAACAAATAGATAAAATTGCTGCGAAGTAATTTTGTTCCTCGTGTTAGTCTGGTTTATTGTACATTTATTTGATGCATTATCAATTTCTTCTCATGAAAGAGTATCAATTTTGTTGGTCTAAAGATTCAGTTAACCTTTCGAAATATGTAAATACGTCACGTGGCTACGTATCATAAAATTCCAATTCAGAAAGGTATCTGATAATATTATCAGATAACGAGGGCAATGTTTACGGGTTGAAAAAGGAGAGCTAGCAGGAGGTAGTAGATTTCCATGCATAATGCAAATACTTTGGAGCAAGCAGTACGGGGAACGCAGTCGCTGTATTTGGATTATGCCTTCGGGATCGCGGCTATAATGAGTTTAACATGCTTCGGGTCGTCTTTCTCCTATTGCATCGTCTTTTTTCTCGCTCGCTATTCTTTTTTACTGGACGTATGCTTTCGGTGGCATGCTGCCTTGCCAACGTTATTGACTTTGCAGGTCATAAAAAAGGAGCCCAACAAAAGAAGAACACTAACAAAAATATTCGCATACCTACGTGTTCTGTTCCTCATTACTCACCCTTTATACTCCACCACGGTGCTCCGAACATTTAATTCGAAATTTAGTTCCCTATGTCGCTGCAGAAAGGCAAAGGGGGTATCTAGTTTCGGAATAATCATCGCTACGCCCTGATATAATACGAGCCACGCTCGCATTGAATTCCTTCGTTATTTAATGTTCTTGCGGAAGCTCGCGGGGAATACGAGATACATATCCGCTGTAAATGAAGTTCAAGGTTCCATACAAGATGCAATAAAACCGAGGGTCACTCTGTTGTGTTTGTAGTTATAATGCAGTTACCATTCCGTGAAATGACGAGAGTTACGAGCGTAGTAATTGGTCGGCACGTGGGCGCCTCATTAATACTGTGTTGCCAGCGAGTCTGACGCATGTATCTTATAGGGTTGCTGCCAATCCCGTGACAATGCGCTTGAGATTACGATGGTTCCAAGAAAAAGCAGTGATACTCGTTCGGAACAGGAGGATATTCGTTCGTTGTCGACGACCTATTATGGATTACAAAGCTACTGTCATAGACAGAAATTTGAAATGAATATTGATTATCCCCTTAGGTTACGATTTCATTTCGAGGCGTCAGAACATAAATCAACGATTTAGTTTTGCTAGGTAATGGTCGAAAATAAATGAATTCGTCAGCTCTTGACCTGGATCTCGATTTTTTCTTCTTCTCGTTCGTCATGTGAGAAAACTGAACTAATCTTCACTTGATTTGCTAAAAAAGGAACCTATGTTTTCTTCATATGTGTGAAGTCTTCCACAAAATAAACCAATATGCCCCCCAATATGGCGCTCGGCACAAGGCATGGCACAAAGTATACTCAATTTTACTACTGAAACCTGTTGATTTCTCGAAGTTATTTTAACCCAAACGAGTTAAAATTCTAGTTAGTGATAATAAAGGAGTAAGTATAAAAACGAGAAAAGGGAGAAGGAAACAAATGTTAATGAAAGGAATTTCTCTACTCGACTATTAGTCTCAAGCTCCAAAAGCATAATTTTACTCCTCCGTCTATTAATGTCTTGAGGTACATAAATTTTTTAAATCCTATCTAACGCCTCGTGTAAAGTCCAGTTGTATAATAAAAATGGGTAGTGCACTGTCGTTGGAACCGCTTAAATATGCTTTAATTGGGTTCGTTAGACGTACAGAAAAAAGCTTCGGCGACTTGTTAAGTTCGGCCATTCGAGCCGCGACGTCGTTGATGATCGCGAAAGGCACGCATCGAAAGAAAATTCCTCGTCGAAAGGAGGTATCTGGCATTCTTGAACTGATCAGCCATACTTAACGACGATGTACACACGTGCATTCTGCATGCACGCACGTGATGCTGCATATTCATAAGTTGTGACTACGGCCAACAACATTTCCGTGGCAAGCTTCAACACGTGCACCGAATAAATTCTTCGTAGTGTTACGGTCGATAGTGTACGACTAGGAGCAATTGATCTTTTTTTTCCTCCTCCTTCTCTCCCCCCCTTCTAAAATGCAAACCGTATCCGCGCCTTGTATGGCATTTTTCAGGGGGAAGATGGGTGGCAAACTTTGGTCGATATTCACGGGTGTTCGATCAATTCCCGTTATCGTATGCGCGTTCACGATGGAAAAGATCAACGTGCTCTTATACAAGACCACGGCATACGCAAATGCGATAGATACATAGAATTTATTGCTGACAGTGTCCATTTCACGTACCAATTCGATATATCGTATATTTGCAGCAAATTCCGAATATCCTGTTCGCTGTGGTACGTTAGTGTACGAGTTGTGGCTATAAATTTTGTAACAGCATGGCGAGGGTAGTGAGAGAATTGTGGAATTTGTGGAACGATTCACAGTGGTGATAGGAATAATGAATTTTAAGTTTGTAGTTAGTTTATTAGCGTTTTTGAAAGTATAGGATGTTGGAAAAGCGATGATCCGAGTGGCTGATTAAAAAGTGGCTATTTCTACTTAAAATAAGTTAAGAATACCGCAGGACTTTGGAGAACTGGCTTTAGACAAAATTTTAGACCGATGTGTGATTATTAATAAGTGTGATGATGAATAATAAATAAAATTGTTTAAATTTCGTTAGATTGCCATTAAATTATTATTCCGAATTATAGTAGATAAACGAGTTGTGGCGTCAAATTCTATAACAGCATGGCGAGGATAGTGGAAATATCGTGAAATTTGTGGATCTACTCACAGTGGTGTTAGGAATAATAAATTTTATGTTTATAGTTGGTTGATTAGATTTCTCAAAAGATACAGGGTGTTAGAAAAGTGGTAATGCAAGTGGCTGATTAAAGAGTGACTAATTCTACTTGAAATAAGTCGAAAATACAACAGGACTTTGAAGAACTGGTTTTAGACAAAATTTTATGCTAAAGTGAACCTTCAATACTGAATTTCTAAAATGTTATTAGACTGTCATCAATCAATTAATACGATGTAATACTCTTCAATACTCTTTAATATCGTTAATACTCTTATCACCAATACGAAGCATATCTACATAAGATAAAAAAATCCCTAAAATATTCTAGATTATTAATAATTTTGTAAAACAAGCACCGTTCATTATTCTCTTTTATCCTTCCCAGGTCCGTCACGACGAAGAAGGAGGAAAACTCCGTGGCAATGAGCGGCGTGAAGAGGACGCAGGACGAGGATGGCTGGGAAGTGGCCACAGGTAATGAACTCAAATTATCGTCAGAGTCCATCACCCCTTGCCCCTATCCTCACGAACGATCGAGAGCCACGTCGAAGACCCGTGGAAGTAATCACGAGGTCGTCGAGTCGCTCTTCGAGCAAATTAAGGTCGCGCAGAAAGTCCGGTTAAAGAATACTCTTAGCTTGCCCACCGATTTTCGAAATGGTAAGAGAAAAGATGTGGTGCCGAAATACACGATACTGCGTCGCGACGCAGAGTCTGAATTACACAACGACACGGAAGTGGCGAACGTCTTGAGGACCGCGGAGATTCAGCTATCGAGCGTGGTAAAAATCGCGAATAATTGCTCACCAGAATCGCGCAACGGCTGCAGAAGTAAAACAGACAGAATAAAAAAATACAGTTCAACCAAGAGCATGACAACATCTGTGGCGAGTCTCGACAAAGCAATACAGACAAGTTTATATAGCGAAAAATCGATTCAGGTAAATCTGTGCGTTTCGACTAAAGACAAACAGGTTGAAGTTTCTTCTTCGTTCGCACCGAAAAGACCCGCCAAAGTGTCATCCATTACTCCTAGCCTTAGGAGGAACGTTAAAACGCAAACGAAAGTGAAATTGACAGATTTAGTGGTCGAAAAGCAAGAGCAAGTCAATTGCTCGAGGATCGTGTCGTTGTCCAGTCAGAAGAAAAATTATTCCAAAGGTGAGAAATTAAAATACAGCGTGGAGTTGCAGCTTGAAAAGAATGATAAAACGGAGAATATTGCGCTTACTCAGAGATCTAGTTTTCTTGAGAAGAAACAGCCTCCCAGGGTCATTCGTGCAACGAAACAACGAGCTGATAGAATAGGAAGCATATGCATGACTTTGGCGAAAATTATAGGAATAGTTTTTCTGTACTATTTTCTAGGTTTAATTTTATATAAATTCGAGGTATGTGGTTTAGAAGTTTATGAATTGAAACGCTGGTTTTAATATTACTATTTTTATTAAAAAGGAAGCCAGATTTTTACATAAACGTTTTACGAATGCTAGCACTCTCTAACTTGTAAGCCCTCATCATACAATTTCTCAGGTTCAAATATTGTACATTCAATTTTAGAACTTATTCCCACAATATCACCATCATTTAAACATACTCGAAATACCTAAAGTGATATTTCTTTGAACATTAGAAAGCGTGCTATCATGCTTCGATTCAATAATAATTTTTCAACTACTTAACTTATTTCTACTTAAATTTAAAATATTTAATAGTTCTTTACAAGATTTTTATAAAACGTATTTTACAAATATACAGTATATGGGACTACTGTATAATTGATAATAAGTGATAATAACTTTTTGTAGTGTTATTAGTATTAGACATATTTTTTATCCTTTTGAAGCACATGTTTTGTTGTGCATTTAGTTCCTTTTTGATATATTTAATCGTTAGAGTGTATATTTTATTTGTGGGATGATGCTTGTGGGCACGTGGGATGGTGCCTAACGAACGTATCTAAACAATACGTTTAATTTATGACTTTTAAAATTTATTTTGCATTCGTTAACGTTACATTTATATTTTATATTCGATTAAATTATAAAAGACGGTTTAAAAATTGTTCTGGTTGCGTAATAATTGTAACGTTTCTTATTTTAGAAGAATTACTTATGAAAATGGTACTTTTTTGATATTATAAAATTTGACGATGTTTGTGTATTTTTTATAAAGTTTCTTTATAGAACGAACGTTTTGACCTTAAGTTTAGTTGTCTAAGATTTGAGCAGTGAATTTTTGATCAAATATTTATTTTACTATATTATATTAACAGTATGTTGTATTGGTTTTAAAATGAGGCTTCAAATTATACGAATCACAACAATGTGAGCGATCTTTTCATAGGATTAATTTTCGTCATTATTAACATATGTTTTAATAACTTTATTTTATAATGCATTCATGTACTTAAAGACAACTGCCTCCGTATAAGAATTTTTTCGAGAATAAGACCAAGTATGTGTTGATGCAAAATGGTTATAAAACATACTTGTGAAAAATGTACAAATTATAAAACTTCCAGAGTTGGATATGCATTTGTTAAATAAGCACTCATTAAGGAAATACTACAAATTGCTACCTTTTATTACCTTTAAATACTTTTAATAAGCAATTTTTAAATTTGATATTGTACAAAATTTTAAATTAATTCTTTTTTGTAACAAATGTTTAAGTACCAACTTAATTGTGTTGTTACATACTGTTTATATATAATATTAATATACCTATTGAACTCTGGAAGTAACTAAGTTATATTTATTTCAACAAATTTATAATAATGAAGGACTACTTTTTGAGAATTTTTTCATTTTGGCAGTATTACATTATACATATTACGCAGTGAGACTGATATTTTTATACAGATTTGTACATACCTAATATAGACAAAGAATATTCCTTTATTATATTTTTGCTGTTCTATTAATTCAAGATAATGATAAACTCTGTATTCCTATTTTCTGTATTTTTCATACGTTTGATATTGATTTTTATTATGTAGCACACGATTTTATTATTTCTGTAGTAATGTACCTTGATATATGTATGTACAAACACTAACATGATGATTTAGTGAGAGTATTTCCATTTTTACATGTATTTATGTGAGCATAAATTTGTAAATTTTATTCCTATGAAAAAAAAACAATTTCAGTATACACTTAATCAAACTAGAACTCATAATTGTGTTTTTGAACGATACATATCGCAAGAAATTTGATAAGAGTAAAAGTGACATCCGAGAATTGTATTGTTTTATTTAAAGTATTAAATAATATAACTAATTGGTATATTACGGAAAGAGAAATTAATAATTTTGAATGAAATTAATTAATCATGAAGAGAAACTAAAATTTCGATAGTGGTTTCAGTTTGTTTGCGTTGTAATTTGTTATTTCTACAAATTAGGAGAATATGTCAAAAAGCTTATTAAAATTGGTATCTTTATTTTATTTTTCAATCTTAAGTAATTGGTCTGTTTGTTTAATTATTTCATTCTTATTTTCATGTTATGAACTATTCTATTTTATCTGCAATAGAAAAAATTGATAAAAAGTTATAAAAACTGTAGAAAGTTCACTAATTAATACAATATAAATAAGGAAGTACTAATTTGTATGCCTATAAAATATTAATTGGATCAGAATGAAATTTTTAGAGTAAACTAATAAATTCGAAGGGTTATGTCGTTGCGCATAAACCGATCTCTTGTTATGTGCACAGGTAAACGGCACCGGAAGCGGAAAGATCATGCGGACGTTGAAGCTACTCGAGGACCGGAGAAGAAGAAGACCTTTGCCGAGGCTAACTCGTGGGAATAGAGCAGAAAGACAGATACTTCTGGCTGGCTCACCATCTTCTGGATTAACAATAAATAAGTTGAGAAATGCTGAAACTGATCAGCAACATTTTATTGTATCATTTCTTGTTTCACGATTTGTCTAATTAGCCAGAAATCACACGATAGTTTTGTACTTTTTATATAGAACAAACTCATGGTAGGAGCGAAAAAAATATTTCAATATGTAAATAGTGTCGATTGCACTATAATTGAAGTCAATATTTTTGTATTAGACTTATTTGATGTGAAGTTTTGAAAGATTAAATATGTGAAGTTCGAAATCGGTTTCTGTAGTCTTCTCGAAACTAAAAATATCTTTCTGTAGTTGGTTTGTACATCTATTTAACTAAAATTGTTCAATGGAAATGTAGAAGTACAAAGGTGCGTAACATGCTGTAATTAAAGGTGTAATTGAGCATTGGAAAGTACAACTACGATCTGCTATGCACCATAAACGCTTTATATTAGCCTTTATAACCGAGGCTTCTCGGTTATAAATATAGGTTCATAGAATATTTTTCTCATAATTGTAGACCACACAGTTTGCTATTAAACGTAACGATGAACGAATTGATACAATAAAACACCTGCTGTAATGAATCACAATTCTAGCGCATTATTCATTTACAAAAGAACCATACATCCATTTTCCAGCCGCTACGGTCGTTCTACGACTATTGCGTACTCAATAATTGCGTTATTAAATTATCGTAATTAAGATGATTGAAAAATGAGCTTCATTACCGTACACCTTTTCCTTCTACAATATTCGAATTGGATTGGAGCCTATTACGATTTTACTCTCATACTTTATTTAAATAGTAGCATAGAGCAATGGTAGAAATATAGCAGTTAATTTGATGAATGTCGTGTGTTACTGTTCAAGATAATTCATGTCAATAATATCTTTTTAAAATTTCACTATGCGGAATGTTCGACAACAGGTGTCAGAAATGTTAAGAGATGATTCTACATGCTAAAATAAGATGAAAGTAAAGATAGAGGAATTTGCGTTTGGGGCTTCGTTGCCGAGTTATTAATTAAAAGGAAACGTTTGAAGCGCGGCAAATGTGTCTGACTTGAGACCTATTCTACTTCGCTATGTCTGACCTGACGATGGCACGTCGACAGTAGAATAACTCCAATGTCAGACACATTTCACGTATATTTTAGACGTTTCTTTAACAATTGTACAACGCAGAAATGAAACGTCAAATGCATTTATAATACTTAGAGTCTTTATTAAATTTTCATATTTTCATAAAAAAGTTTATAAAATAGAATTCCTTCTCAGAATATATAACATGTACTTATCTTTACAATTTTCCTTATAATCTTTAATGCTTTATATTTCAATAGATGTAGAAATTATATGTATGCATGCCATCTTACAAAAAATAATTTCCAAAGAAAATTCATTAAAAGTCATTAAAGTAAGTATACATTATAATATCATCATTTAAAAAAACAATTTTGCATATCGCAGTATCATATTTTTCCATGTAAAGAGATTGTATATTGAGCACAATATTTAAATAAATAAATTCACATGAAAGCATTACAATTGTTTTGCATATATCTCATAATAATTACAAAAATTCTTGACCGATTCGAATTTAATATGTGCAACATTATGCAGATATTACAAGTAGACAATTAAACATAAAACATATACAATGGCAAGTATCAAATTATTATTTTATCATAATTTAAATTTTATGTATCAGAGAAAACGTATTAAGGAAATCCTATTTTGTCCTATGGAACATAATGAGAACGCTTTGTTTACGATTTTGAATTAGCGCGCCCTCAAGGTTGTGTCAATGTACAATAGTAAATTCAATCAGTCGATCGTCGTCCAGCGAGAGTAGCAGTTCACGTTTCACTTGTCGAAATATTAGAAAAATTATTGGAGTGTCATAAGATTAGTATTCAATTTTAATCATATAAGTATCGGATAAAGCCCGATAAACATTGTGACGTGTATTTAAATCAACTTATTTAGTGGTTAACGTGTAATGAGGTATAACCTATTATGAGCACGGTACGTACATCGAGTGATCATACTAGAAAATTTCAGTTGCGAAAGTACGATTACAGACGCGAAATCATTTCTTTTAATATGTTCCTAATTTTAAAAGTATATTGAGAAACGTAGAAATATACTGTTTTGTTTACTGTTTTGTTCTGAAAAATATATGAAACGAGTTTGTACATTAATCACTTTCGTAATGAAATTCAGATATATCGATTTCTGTTTTTGCTGTTCCCAATAATTTGATTTGTAACTGTGTGTCTGTTAAGAAAGTGTGGAAGTCGAGAATTACGAGTGTACAAGATGCAAAGTCTGCTGCGTTCTGTAAATCATGAGGATCAAGACAACGAATATATCGATACTACGCCATTGCGCAGGAGCTCTGTTAGATTCCCGCGCTTGAGGTTGCTGGACAATGATTCAAATGCGGTGAGTCGTTTTTTTATAAATTTGTATAGAATATTTTACACTGTTTTTTATTTCTCTGTTTATTTTTATTTATGTGTGATAAACGATTGTTCTATTTCATAAACATGGACAATTTCTTAGTGCATTATAATTAGACTTTTCTTAGTGAATCAAAATTTGAATATAACAAGTTCTTGTAAGTCGCCATGTTGGAATAGTTCATTTTTGTTTCTGCAGTAAAGCAATCTCACTTCGATGCAATTTATAATATTTCATTTGTGGTTAGTCACGGTTACAATGGAATTTACCTGTATCTGCAGTTGAAATAATTTTATTATTGGGTAAATTTTAATTATTACAGCTATATGTAATATGCTTACAAACATTTACAAATTATAATTCAATGCGATTCAACATTTTGATTATTTTCTTTTGGACGGTGGTAAGCGTTGGACATTTTTGGGATTTCAAAGGGCATTGCATTTTAAAAGCAAGGCACATGCCGCATAGAAACCCCAACCCTGCCTCAACGAACTCCAAAACTATCTTCATATTTGCCACTGTTGAATCGAAATTGATTTCTTTATAATTCCTAAAACAGATAACATTTCCATTACAGAACATTTTACATTATAGTTTTCCCCATATTTTACTGTCGAAACTGAATTTATTTCTTTATTATTCCTAAAGTAGATGCTTCCACTTAAGCGCACTTGAATTCGTTTTTTAAATAACATAACAAATCTAGTATAAAGATACCAGTAATTACTTTGTTCTGAAGAAGCTCTGCACTGAAAGTACTATTGAGTTTAATGGCATTTCGCAGTAACTTTCCGTAACGTTTTCTTCCGGCACTACATATTATCGATACATCGATGATGCGGAAGATCCTTAGTTACAGCGTTTTGCCCATCGCCTGATTCGTAGTATCCAGCCGTAGCGCCATTAGCGCTGATTTACTGCGATTCTACGCTTTTCTCTCGGGAGACACCTCAGGCGTACATAAGAATCTTTGCACTTGAGGATCTTTACGCGTGCATACACACGCCCTTACAACTTTGCTCTCTGTACAGGGTGTATCTCGAATTATCTCACATGATTTTTCTGTAATATTTACTCAATAACGGTCTGAGTGGTAAAAGAATGCGATTATTGTCAGAAAAGTTCGCTTACATAATTGTGCTGGTAATTATGAAAATAGTGTAAGTAAAAATCTGAAGAAGTTGAATTTATCACTTATTTTGTAACGTGGATCGAGGTAATACTAAATAAATGGTAAATCCAATTTTGATAGAGTCTTTAGAGTTTTGATCTAAGAATCACTTTTATATTATAATTAGTGGCGCGATGGAGTCGATGAGTTGAAGAACAGTACATGTCCAGAAACTACATTTTGAGATATTTGGACACAACATGTGCTTCTTTTCATTTCATTTTCATACATGGCTTTGGACCCCAGAGCCAGAATGTATCAGATATTAAATCCACTTATTTTCTCTGTGATTTAATGCACTTTATTTCTGGGATCCAGATATAATTCTAAGATTATCTGAAAATGGCTAATTTGGCCTTGCAATATTCTTTATTCACCGATTTAATTGAGATCACTTCTTATGAGTCTTTCTTACTGCTTCAATGATCACTTAAAATCTACCAAAAAACTAATCTTGAAAGATAATGAACGCATCCTACTATCGTAATATAAAATACAGCATCCTCAAAGCAACATTTTCGCCCAACATTACCCTTAATTGCGAGCACTCACGGGTTTCCGCACAGAAGCCCCTCAATCTTCATCCGCGAAGCTCTAAGCTGACTCTGAAATCATTGCCAGCTAATCCAAGATACACCCTGTATGTGCACGCGGAGCGCAGCTTAGAAGGGCGAGCTGCGCTATATTAGCAGCGATATACTGCGTCCCGATGTAATGATTTCTTCGAGTTGTATGGTCTGCGAGATTTACAGTGCCCGGGAGCACAGTACGGTACAATGATACCACTTGGTCCCCTCCGCGTAATACCGCTCCCATTCGAGTGAGCGTTTCTTTTCGACCAAGGGAGAGAAATTGAACGCGGCATGGGACAGCTTAGGCCCCTTCGTCATCGCGTTCCGCAGCCCTGACTTCTTCTGTCTCGTCGATCAGTCTGACAAGCAATCAATCGCTCGCGGAAAGATAACTTGACATTTCGATCTCTCGGCTCCTGTTAGGAAAATCTTGATATCATACGACTGGTGAATGAATACGGAGTATTGTAATAGAACACTCGGATCGGTTATGGTTGTAGGGCAATAAAATTCATGGATCTCTGATTGACTAGATCCTTTAGCAAGTTCCACGAGTTCGTTTAGTATCTTGAGTTCCTGGGATAGTTAGTGACTGATATATAGACTGACATGGCTTGAGGAACTTTTATGATGTTCTTGCATAAATTGTCTTGTATTTTAGTTTGTTAAGTAGCGCTGTGAGGTACCTATCCATTTGGGTTGCTCTTTTTAGTTCTTTAATCATTGATGCCTTTGAAGTACCAGTTGTGGAACCTCTTATTACGACACCTTTTTATTTAATTTGAAATTATCAAATTGAACACAAACTTCAGACACGTCTAGTAATACTGATTTGAAGAGAGCAATAGCTTCAGAGATCAAAACACTTTTGATACCTCGTTTGCACGGTTGGTGCTGCCACCTGTTAAGCAAAGTTATTGAAGGATTTGATGTGAGCTTTCCTCTGACAGAATACTTCTGCAGAAATTCCTATACATATGTACTTGTGCACCTATTTTATTTCATTTCCTCTTTCCTCGTTCCACACACGTGTTCCTCAAAATGGATCAACAAAAGTCTTTATCATCGTATCGTATATCTTGGTTAGTACCTTAGATGCCGGAGGATAGTCGATATCTTTGCATACGGATGAAGTTCTTGCGAGCTGTTTTTGGAATTCTACGCGTACCTTGCCTACCATGCTACCTGTTATTATGGAGCTCGACAATGATGTCGCATTAACAAGTGAGAATTTTTCGTGATTTTATGAGGCCGGTACCTTTATAGAATTACTGACGGACATCCATGGGTAGTTAAAGGTCCTCGCTATAATAGGCATGTTATACGAGCTTTTTTTATAGCTGTCAGTAGCGGTCGACTTTTATTGCGTCACGTATATATACGTGACTGTGCTTTATCGATTCGTTATTAGGAAAATGAACTGCCTGTCGGATTATCTGTTAATTTAGTATCAGCCCCGAGAGAGTTCAAGATCATTTAAAGTGTCAAATATAAATATGTATTATTACGTCCGCGGTGAACAGTTCATCTCTTTATTCACTTTATAATAATCGTTTGCCTCCAAACTGAAAAGAGATGCTTACACAAAATAAATGAAGAAACAAATAGGATTGAAAAAGCGTCGTATAAAAGTTACACTGTTATAACCACGTTCTTTAGAGGATCAGTTTGAAATTTTATGCATGGCAGTCGACTAGCTTAACCAACGTTGGCTTGCTTGAAACGAGTGCAGCTTGAGGACGGTGAACGAGGAAGAAGAAGATGGTGCGAGAATAGTCCTCCTCGGTCTCGTACATTTCTATGCATCGTACAGAAATGTGCTTGTGCATTTAAATCAGGTTGTATTTCTGCCAGATGTCAATAAATTCGCGATTTAGACTGTTCATATAATGCAGTGCTGCATGAGCAGAGGAATGCTTCGAGCTGCGTTGCAATTAGAATTACTGCGGCTTGGTTTCAAACGTCGTCGATATTTAAATTAGATACGAAATATTTATGTAATTATTCCACTGAACAGCAGTTGCTAGTTAGGCTTTGAAATTGATGTCTGAGAGAGAATATAGATATTTTACGTAGCTTTGAAATGTTGTTTCTTATACTACATTTTTAAATTGCTTTTTCATTATGCATTAAAATATCTCTGTAAACGTACAATGCTTCTAAAAGTCTACTTAACAATTATAGGGGAAGGTTGTCGAATTTGGATATATTGTATAAACAATTTGCTCTATATGACAGGCAATGTGTTGCTCATATGCTAAGTTAGTTAATGTAATAATCACTGTCATACAGCACCACTTGGTGTTTAATCTGTTCTAACAACTGAAAATTTAAATTTTAGCATCTGACCGTAAGTTCTCTAAAAATAATAAAGTGCATAAAATGTTGCACTTGGGTTCATGCACCGCGTATAAGAGTAGGTACGAAATTAAGAAAATATTATTGCTTAGATTATTGAATTTTACTATTTGATTTTGCAAATTAAATATGCTGATATCTATGTAATATACTTTTTAAACAGTGGTCCAATCTAGGAAATTGCTTGCCTTGAGTGAACTAATGTCACAATTATAAAAAGCTACTTGCCTAATACTTTATATTATATTTCGAAAAAATCAATTATATTATCTTGAAGGCATAAGTAGTAGCATTTTCTCTGTTATTTCTTAAGAATTGAAAATATTTTACTACTAGCCTACACTAACAAATATTTTATTGATCCAAATTCGGCAATCTTTCCCTATAATCTAACAGTCGCTTTGATTGAAAAAAGTGAACCTCGGAAAGAAGCCATCGCGAAGTGTGAAAAAACGTATCCTCCGACGGAGGGTTAATTGCGAACTGTCGCTTCTAATGGCAACTCATGTCCATCTTTCATCAATAATTCAAAGCACTCCAATCCCGTTGGCACTATTCAAATGATCTCCTGCTCCAATAAATTTTCCTCCGAAGAAACTTCCATCTGTTATCGGCGATATAAAATTCCGCCCAACACCGTCGTAAATTAAACTCGATCTCTCCAATCTTTACTACACGCGTCCAGTACTTTACGATCATCCTGTTCGAGCTGCTTTCAGTAACAGTTTGTTGAACATCGGGAATCGACTGGTTTTGCATCGAGAGCACTGGAACTCGGTGTCGAGCCTTGGTACCTTTGTAAGGGGGACGTGGGTACGAAAGGGAATTAAATTTGTATGTCCGTTAAAACAGAATGCTTGTTCCACGGTCGTCACCGCGACCTAAGCCTCCCGCATACCGTCGTTCGGCATCGGCAACAAGAATGGTTTCCGGTCGCGGCGAGCACCGTGCTCGAACGATCCAGCATATGCTCGAACATCGCTCTCATAGCGGGTGGTTGCCGAGTAACTGGAGCACTTAAGAATCCACCGAGCCAGCGATCCTTCGCTGCCTCGAGGGAGGTACCGCGTTGTAAAGCCGATTCCAGGGGACCTGGAGCCTCTGCTCCGCTACACGCGTCCTCGCTTATTCGAGATACGTGTACCACGATGATAAACGATCATCGACGCGTCAAGAAGTCTTTAATACTCGGATACCGCTAATCCCGACGATCCTCTGTTCGGCGCCGTCCCAGGTTTCCGTTTAATAAGCGTTAACACCGCGCCAAGTAATAATTTCAAACGTTTCCCGTTCGAGCCACGCTGCCTTTTACCAGGAACGTCGTTGCCGAGGCTGTCCAGCGAATTATTGCGGGCAGATAGCGATCTAGATTAATCCACCGTGTTGCAATCGTGTCGATATGAATATTATTAGAACGTCGATAAATGCTTGATGAATAGGACGGAATGGTTATTAACGTACTCACGCTTCCGTTGCGTCGTGACGCCTCCTACCGTCCACTTAAGATTCCAAGCTTCTGTGGTACGCATCGACGCGTCTGCTATGTTAGGCATCTCTTCATTTGGTTACGGTGATTAAATCCGTTGCTGATTGAATCGATTATCTTTCTCCGATTGCACACTTTATTCATTTTTCAGGGTTTAATTCTGCGAAACTGCATTCTCCACTTTCCTCATAATCACGCTATCTAGTTTAGTCGGTTTTACTGTCGTATCTTGGGAGCTTTGGATTTTAAATTAGATTCGAGGAAAAGTCTTATGGTGATCGCTAGATTCATTCATGTATCTTGAGAACTTCGGATTCTAAATTAGGTTTGAACGAAGAATTCGAGAATGACTGCAGAGGTCCGTTTGCTTTCGTTGAACCTCGATTCGGATGAACACGCGCACTGAAGTTGGTCAGTTGAATTCCTATTGGCTAAATGGTCTCCTTTTTTGATCGAATTGTAAAAACCACCCGCGGCGCGAATTCACGTGCGATTAATTTAACGATGTCCGATTCTTCGTGCGACACGGTACACGAGTGCATATTGCCAGACACTGGCTGGCGCTGCACGGTCGGAACTGCACACGTATGCACTCTGAATGATATTGCAGCGCGCGCTGAGGATCACTTGGGACTTAGCAGGCCAGTAGGATTCATATGCAGCCACCACAGGACCACTAAGGCCCAAATCACCCTCAGCTTTTGCTGGTCCCTTTGCACGCCGCGACGCTCGAAACTGGACTGGTGGACTCTCTCGGCTCCTCGTTTCATGGTATTTGCATTGTTACCCTCCTTGTAGCTGTCAGCGTTCCTCTGTAACGAACAATATCGAGGGAATTAGTGGTGAATAATTCTTGCGATGCTTTTATGAATGTGAATGTGACTCGGGATTCTTTGATCAAGGGATGCTTGAAGATTTGCTAGCTTCACCGACGCGTGGATAAAATGTCGATCTTTTTGTGGCGTGTTAAGTTTTTAATTTTTGGGGAGGAGAATTGTTGATTTGGAATACTGGATTCTCTTAGTTGATGAGAGTATTGTGTATTTGAGTTATATAGCTTAGTATATTCGAAATAATGTTTGGGATTTTAGTAAAATTTTCGATAGTAGGTACATACTTATATTGTCATAATATTGACTCAGTGTTAATTATATTTAGCTTGAGTTTAAGGATGTCATTAATCATCATTTGATCCTAGTGTCAATTTAGCACATCTGACTCTTGAATATAAAATAAGCGTAAGAAAATAGTGTGTCCTGCACATTGCTTTATTGTTTGTCAACAATTCAAAGAATGCATCTAAAATATTCATTTTTAAAAGTGTTTAATGAAAGAAATTACACATTGAGAATTTGGTCATACGAGTGTTTGCAGACGATTATAGTTGTGTCTTTGTTATTTTCAACGGAAGAAATAAGAAAAGACATACGATGGACGTCTTAACATTTGTTACATTAATGCTCGCTTGACCAGGCTTTGAACTATTCATATTATTATATTATTATATTAGTTTTCTCCCATTCCATGAATATGAATCAAGGGTCAAGTTAAGCTAGGGACGAGGAACTTTAGGAATACGAAGAATTTGATGTATCTAGGCATTCGTGCCTACTTTAGGGTCGATAATAAAACATTTAAAAATCGAATGGAGCTGTACTGTAGACATTAAAATAAGTTAGTTGAAAATCGAATAATAAATATGCGGATCTAAAAATGACTTATGAAAACAGCACGGTAAATCGGTAGACTTAGACCTGGAATTTTCACCTTCCCTCCAGTATTAGCGAGCACGGTAGTATAATCTACCGATTTAACCTCGATGCACTGCAATTTCGAAGGCACGAACGAAAGCAGCAGACCTTACCTACCCGGACAGATGTAAATCAATGTCGGCGCAATTTCGCGAACGACTCCGTTGTCCGTGCGCGTGATATATCATCGAAATGCCGCATAATTATAATGTCACCGGGCTGACTGCTGGCTATACTTATTTATTACACGATACGCCGTAAGTAATAACTGACTGATCAGCCCCGTGTCTGTCTTGTTACACACCGTACTGTTATTCATAGAGCTGTCCCTGGGCTGGACGATTTACGGAGAGAACGATTCGACAACTTGTCTAAAACGGGTCTACGTTTCTCTGAAATTTACGAGAATCGAAGTCCAGGTTCCGAGGGGGCACGGAATTTATAATTCACGTGCGCTATTGTACGTGTCCCCGCGAGTAGGTGTGCGCCCGTGTGCGCCTGTACAGGGGGTGACTTTTTGCGGATAGGACAAGCACCGCGTACACGATGAGAACGGTTTGAAAAATCCTGTTCCAGCAGTCACGCTATCGGTTCGGCTCTGTGGATGGCATGAGATACGATTTGAATCGTTAACAGTACCGTTCGCGAACTGTACACACCGGGAGATCGGTAATCGTAGATTTCGTGGGCGTTCCTTCGTCACGGCGGAAATGTATCTCAAGTTAGAAAATTATCGTGCGCCCGATCGCGGTACCCTACGACTGCTTAACACCTCGTGGGATTCGTGGCACGTCTGTCGATCGGTCGATAGTCGTCAAATTAATAATCAGTCGTTTCCGTCGCGGAGCGTACAGCCTCCTGGCGCAGTTTCAGGCCGCGGCTCGCTCTGTCATTGGCACTTTGCACCACGGAACGGAGGTCTGTTGCAACCAGTCAGCGCCAGATCGTGCATTGCCACTTCGTCGGGCAATTAATCCAAGCCCTCGGTTCAATCTCGCCGCTCGAAGCTGTTATTTATTGGAACTCGTGCTGGATAAGACCTAGCCAAGCACGCATGCACTTCATCGGCGTATATCTCGCGACTATTATCGAGAGCCGGTTAATTAGATCGTTCGCGATCGTTCCGAGCACCGTTACTACAGAAGTTTCGTTACTGGCTTTCGTCATTGATCGTGGCGCGATCGAAGCGATTAAACGTGTCGAAAATGGGATAGGAATTGGTGGATAAATGGTGGACTAGCGCGAGTAGTCTGTTGTACATGGGTGTTGCATGTGGAGAAAATTGTGGATGAATTTCTGTAGAATAGTAAAGGAAATTTGGAAGAAATTAAATCTTGAATTAAAATCACTATGTATATCTTATCGTCGTGAACGTTTTTAAAATCTGAATATTTAAAAGCTTGAATTTGACATTTGAAAATTTAGAAATTTGAAAAGTTGAGTAATATATTTATTAACACGTGGAACAGAGATTCCTAATACTTACTATTTAACTTGTCTATTATATATTATAACAACTTTGAAAAGTTTTCTTCCATTAGTGACCAGGAAAATTTGAAAATTTAAAATTCTGAAAATTTTTCGAAAGATAATGGCGTGTGAAGTAATTTCTATTATTAACGTTTCCTAAACTATTCCCATAAGTATGCATTGAAATTATTTTCACGCAAGGTATTATACAATTTGCACTCGTAGGAACTTCTTTTTGCTCTCTATTTAGCGCTACACCCCAACGACCTCACAGTGATTCGAAATGGAATTAAGCTTCGATTTCGAATAGAATTAGAAACGTCTCAGTTGGCGCAAAAATACGGTAATCCGTGCAGAATGAAGATCGATTCAGGTAGAACGGAGGGTGCTGCTAGAGATCGCATTAAGTATGCTCAGCGTCCGAGCGATTTCTTGAATCGACCACCGTTCCTTGCACCCTTCCCCTTCCAGACGTAGCAGCGAAGAAGCGAGTAGACGTACAGGGTGATTTAAACGGTCGGGTAGGACAGTAAGCACATAGCAAATGAGCATCCGTGCGAGCTAAGGTGCCGTGCCAGACGCCATAGCGAAAACGAGATCCACACGGAGGTAGCAGCACCTTTGCATGAAGGGGGAACATCCTTGACTGGCTTATTAACGAGATTCAAGCAAGTAGCAGCCCCCACCACCAGCTGAATTCTAATCGGGTTCCTTCAACGTAACCCTTGCTATATTCCAGCCAGACTCGCAGGTTCCTTTGTTGCAACATGGTCGAAGAGACAACGGGGGTAACTGAAATTGTAGACAACATATATCTCGATGTATGGTACATTAGTAAAAACTATTCCGTTTCTCATGTGGGAATCCCTCAGGTTCGCTCGATCGAACGGTTCTGTCTTTTTGTCGGACGACGTTAACGAGTTTCTTTCGCTAGCCTCTTAGCAGAATTTAATTCACACCTTGCCTGGACCTTCATGATAATTCTCGGGGAAGTTCTTTCACGAGTAATTTTGTTCTCCTGCTCTATGAGCAATAAGATGTCTAAATGTAAGATGTTCCTTCATCTCTGACATGTGGAGACCACTGTCATTAGAGCTCTTGCTAGTTTTTCTCAGGGTTACTGGACTGTGCGATTCCTCACCAATCAGTGACGATGAGAACTTTGTTTTCTGAGCACTTTAACTATGTACGTTATATAGGATACTACTTAACTTGTAAAGGGAAATCCCTTTAAATTGAGGTAGTTGAAGATATTATGCACGTGCACTCACTAAGTACACAACTATGAAAATACACATCTTTAGGATTGAAAATAAGAAGCTTATAATCTAAAGATATACTCGACTTCTTCATTTTATCCTCTTGAGTTCTTTATTTTATAAGTTGTTACGAAGGAATCCTGTCAATGAGCCTACAGACTATATACTTCAGTCGTTCAGTTTTCTTTTCCAAGGCATCATTCATATCCTCATCATTCTTGCCCAGGCCAATCCTACAACTATGTCTTCCATTGCTTCTCAAGTTGCTTTATATGTTGTCGATAATCCGGAAATATTCTTCAAAGGATATAGATCTCCCATCGTGATCGGTTTAATTGTATAGCCTGACTACTGCAAAAACGCAAACGAAATGTATAGGTTTTCTAGTGTACACGTGTAAGATATAGATCGCGAAGAATAAGAAGAAGCTGTGCAAGGCTTCGCATGCAGACTCGAAGCATGAATCAGGCTTAGACGTTTTATGCTCGGTATGATCACCACGCTACCAGCTAAGTCGCGTTTATCAACCGATACCTTCGCATTTACCGTGCCGAGGCTCGGGCTTATTCGTAATTAGCTGCAAGGCGAGGAGACTAATTGGGAATCGTAAAAATCCCGATGGCGTACCTGAGATGGTGCACCGGAAACTATTCTTTAGCAAGCGACTAGGCCCCTCGGGCAACTGCATTTCACTGCCTCATCTGATCCTGTCTCACAGTTGCACTGCGGAATGCGTTTCAATTTTCTTCAAGTGTGACTCTTCGTGCAACGTTCGAAATTGTAACAGGGTACAAAGTCGCTTATATTATAAAAGAGATACGAAGCACTTGGTAAAAGTGCATAAATTTAAGTAACTTTAATATAATGTTTCGTTGCTGGAATATTAAGTATTTTCTACGACGTTCAGCTTTGACGATTGCCCTTAGATTAGGGAATATTTTTGCTTTTTGTATTAAGGGTTTAACTTTGTAGAGTTAACTGTTCATGCATTCCATAATCGTTATAATGCATTAACAATCGAAGTACGTCAAGGACAGACGGGCATTCCGAGTCACCATGACTCTGTGATGAGTAACAGAAACACATTTAGCAGTCACAATCCTCAAGGATCTCACGTTATGATACTTTAAATATCTCAATATATTTCTTCATTCATGTGCTTGTATTTTATCCGCAGAAATAATTTCTTCTATTCTGTTATTATACACATAGGTGTTCTCAAATATCAAGTGTTATTCTACAGATTAATATACTTCATATAATTTCTGCTTCGAATTACTGAAAATCATACCCACGATAAACGTTGAATACAATCGAGAAACGTTAACCATAAAGAGTTCTTTTTGTCAGCTCTCCATTCGTGAGCTCGTCAAACAGACCGATGTTCCATTAACGATCCCCCGATCGAGGCCACAGAAGGTCACGGAGGTGTGTATCGGAGGCGCGATCGGCTCGCGTAAAGCATTTTACATTCGGTCGTAATAAAAATCACCGCGAACGACAATCTCTGAAGCTGCGCGTATAAATTCAGCCGTTATCCAAATCAAATCTCCGACCGAGCGAGGAACTCACTTATTCCTCACCTAAGTTTTATCTGTCGGATCGGACATTATACTCACCCGAGCAGCGGCCCAGTAAGAGAAAGACAGAGAGGATAGAAATCTTATCGAGGGAGCTCGGGGCGTTCTCCCAGACATTCCGGAAATTAACAATTATGAGGTTGCTTACTATCATTACGCGTTAAATATCACGAAGGCGACCTCTAAAAGTTAATGACGCCATATGGCATCGGGGAGTAGGAAAAGGTTGAAGACGATCAGGTGAAGAGTGAAGGAATGCTTGGACCAGACGCTACCGCGAGTTTATATAGGGTGTTTCTTCTGGATTTTCTAGTAACATTTTCTTAGGATTCAGTTAGTTATTCTGAATAAAAAGTGTTGTGTCTATTGTCAGTCTATTTCATTCGAAAATGGAAAGACTAGCGTCTTTTTTATAGCAGATTATATGTAGAGAAATTCATCATATTTTGTCCACTATAAATGTACTATATCCACATCTTCAGAAAGATAAGAACATCCCTTTTGTTGGAATACACAAGAATTAGGTTCAGAGAGGTATTTTCTATACTTTGTAAGCTTTATACCATATAGGTAATTAGACTTTAAATAATCGAGATTTAATTAACCCTTTTACGCTCTATATTGCGTATTTGCAACAGTGTAGTTTTGGCTTACAAAAACGAAACAGTTTAACATATTCGTTTTTGGTAGAGCTGTGTGTATGTACATATGCAACGTTGGTCCTCGAATAGTACTAGACTTACAGACTTAAAATCATTACACGTTATATGAAGCTTATTTAGGCTATCATTAGGTATTAGTAAATGGTAAAAAAGACTTTTTCTTGTAGTCCAAAAACGTCTGGCCCTGAAAGGGCTAACCGTGGGACTAGTATTTATATCTAATACATGTCCCTAAGTAGACACATACATGTCAGTATTTGACACCTTTTGTCTCGAACTTCTTCAACACACGCGATAAATTCGTTCAGTACCTCACGGTACACCCTGTATGCACCGTAATTAACGTATTACAGTAACGAGCAATTCACGCGCTGCAACGACTTATAATTTAACGATCCCAGTCCACGATCTTAGCGTTGCATCAGGGATTTCATCTCTTTTCCCTTGATTCCCCCGATTTTTCTCCGCAATCGTGCGTGCGCGGCGTGCCCCTTCACCTTCGAACGTCTGACCCAAGATTCGCGACTTCCGGTATACACTCATTGAATCGTGATGTACATACAAAATCGAGACAGATGAGTAGGTACCCCCCTCGAGACACTTTGCGCCGCCCAGCTACGTAAGTAATTTGAACAGACAGTCGTTAAATGCTTCCGACAGATCTGAATGCCGGTAACCACTGCGCCTGTGAGAGGAACGGGGAGCGGACAGCCAGAAAGAGCCGCTCGACTTCGATCGGACAGTCCCGGCAGACACGGCAATTATTACGTGGGACGTGTTTGATCATGCGCGCATTTATTGTTGCAGTCGACCAGGTTTCGAGCATGTACCTCGTGCAACCGCGTGTGGATGCGTACGGTTAATATACAGGTGCAGATAGAATGGCGTTTCGGTAGCTTTTCTCAGGGTTATTTTACTCTTCGGCGATTGTTTAATGTTCTGAGATGACGGCTGATTTAATCGATGGCTGTAGATGTCTTGGAGTAGGCGCAGTTTTAAATTTGCTTTGGAAAATGGGGTGGTTGTTACGGGGAAAGTTTCTATGTAATGCTTAATCTTTGCCAGTTCATAGAGTTCAAGTTGAATACGTAGATACTCTGTTTTGAGGATGTATGGTTGACAATTAACGTGATTTTAGATTTAAAGTTGCTGCATCAAGCTACGACTTTGTAAATAAGATTTGAAAATTTTTAGGTTTTCACACAATTGCCTACATATTTAAATATTTAAACTTTAGAATTTCAAATTTTCAAAATTTCAAATATACAAATTTTTCAATTTTCAAGCAGATATTCAAATATTCAAATTTTCAAAATTTCAAATTTCGAAAATATTCGAATATTTAAATATTTAAGTGTTCAAGAAGCTATATACACATAAATCCTGTTATGGTCGAAAATCTGGTTTCTTTTGTAGTTGCATTAATTCATACATGTATAATACGAAACAGAGATGAATAAATATTTGTGTTTGTTTGCAAGTATTTTCTGTGTACTATTCACAAGCATTCCCAAGAGTGTTATGCAAAATGTTAAACAATTTGTTTCACTCAATCAGCTGAGACATTTATGCGTAGGCGATATAGCAATTTTCTGCTTCTATAGCCACAGAAAATATGAGCCATTTGCAAAAGAATGTTGTGACGTATGTAATGATACAAAGTGCTAATCAGAAGCGGAACTGGTTAAACAGGCTTAGTTTTTCAACCTAGGAAAGAACAATACTTTTGAAAGACTAATTACAAAGTACCTAAATCCACCATATAGTCAATAAAATATGTTACGAATATTCAACAAGGGGAAACTATCCATCTAGATACGAATTATCGATAAGAGAGGAAGGTTTCGCAAAGTCCTCGGAAAATGAATATGTTAAACCGTGTAATTTCTCGTCACGATAAAGCATGGCGCCGGGTAAATAATAGCTGGCCGCGATAAAAGAACGACTCGAGGCAAATAATTTACATTGCCAGGAAGTTTCATACATTAGATATTAATACATAATGGACGTTTGGAGTCGTATATTATACTTAATTCCGTGAATAAACGAGTTGTAATTCCGCGTATATGGCGCCATTACCATTCCACGTTCATGTACACGTTATACAAAGACCCACCTCGATATTGTCGACACGAGTTCCAATGTTGCAAACAGTCAACTTAATTGGCGAATCAGGAGATTAAACGACCCTTAATCGTTCCCGAAATACAGCATATTAAACGTTAACTTACAAGTAGTTACTCGCGACATTATTACAATCTTCGATATATAATCTATAACATACGATGGAGAATTGAAGTGCTTTTGACCCCCATGATAATTCGCTGTGTGTATTCCTTTTTTTCCACGAGATATGTTAAATGCTGATTCTTAGTACGTTTGCGAGCCATGATACTTAAGTCACGATCACGTCATCTTAATTTTTGTGAGGCCATACATGGTCAACTCATCCACTTCTGATTAAGGTAAATATTTTAATAGTTGACCATGTTCTGATATCTGAACACTCACGTTAATTTGATTCAATTTTAGGCTTAAATTCTAATGTATTAGGTATACTTAGTTAAAAAGAAAATACTAGTGTCATAAAATATTGCCCTCGGTTACTGGGACTTCATAATTTAAATATAGGAACATACAGTTCTAGGTTGTCCATTTACTGGGAGATTTGATATTTTAAACGTTCAGGTATTGAGACATTTACCTTACAGAATTTGCTTAGTTTAATTTTATGCGGATTGAATTCTCATAAAAAAGCATTAAAGATTGAAATTAAGTTCCAGGTCAAATTGATCCGAACAGTGCACAAGAATAAAATATGCTAATTTCTCGACAGTCACGACTATCTAATGAATGTTAGTGAGAATCAACCTGAACGATTCATGTCCGAAGACAAGTTTTCTGCGCCTCTCGTCGAGAAGTGGATGCAATAAACTCGACGTGTCAGATATATTCTGCACTTTTCTACTAGCAATTGGCACGATTAAAATTCCAGCCAGCGGGTTTCGCGGCTACCGCCTTTCGTCTAGCTAGGCTATCATTAACTCGTGACCATTGAAGCTACGCGAGTCGAAGGCACGAACACTACGAATCAATTATTAATTAACTTATTTCAGCCAATAATTGCGACACAGTGTACGTGTACTAAATGTGCGCCGAGAGAGCATCGCGCCGCCAGATTTTATCTGCGTGAGAAAACGGATTCGCGAGACGTTTCTGCGATCGTGGAACTGTATAGCCGACTGATCGCTCATCGCTGTGCCTAATACGCTTTGCGTTAAAGGCCAGACGCGAATGTTTCTTTATAATTGTACCTTATGTGATGAATATTGCCGCCCTTTGTATTTGAAACGTTATGACTGTTACAAGATTTTCATTATCTGAGTGAACTCATGTTCGAATAATTGAAAGATGACGCTGTGATGCCACACGGAATAAGTATTTACTTGTAAGTGTAGAATATTCTTGGGTATACATGTTGCTAATAACAGTTCGACTTTTCTGTATTTCTATTATGGTTTCTAGCGTTTTTAATTCGCATATTATATTTTCCACTTTAACCCTTTGCATTTCTGTATTGAATGTGTCTTGATATCAGGTCTTCTTCACGATATTTCTAAATTTAGAATATTTTAAACTCAGAATAGTAAGCTTAGAATAAAGAGAAGTTTTTGGATAGAAAATTTTAAAAAAACTGGAACTGCAAAGGATTAAAGTAGTAGGTAGTCTTTGGAATAAAAATTTAAAAAAAAATTGGGTGTGCCAAGGATTAATGCATAAAAGATTTATCAACATTGTGTTTCTATTAAGTAAACATGCTCAATTTGAAACACGTAACATAACAGTAACGAGAAGTTATAATTTATTATGGTAGTTGAAAAATTAGAAAGGTTAATTGGAAAATTATAGACCATAGCTCGCAAAGAAATAAGTTCCGTCTTATTACTGTAATCATAACTCACGTTAATGTCATTTTAAGACAGTTTCCACGATTCTAGGTAAACGTAACGTGTATCGACATTGGGTTAGCTGTCTCTCGGATCTTTGCAATGCTATAAATTACTTCTTTTGATGTTGGAAATAATCTTTCCCTGTAACTACACGTTCGCTAACATCGAAATTGCAAGGTAGTCAACTCTGGCCAAATAACGTTTTACTCCAGGTTAACCCAGTTCGTGACACACCAATACCGTCGGTCATATTTCCTTTGTCAGAATGATATTTATAGCTCGTATGCAGTTCTAATTTCTGAGCTATTGAACATTTAGGTACGATTATTCCTGGTGGATTGTTGGTTTAACTATTGCGGCTTACTTTGATCGAAATTATTTCATTTGTTCGAGTTCGTGATCATGGAAATTGTTAATTATATTTTACCAGGAATGACTGTATCATGCGGATTGAGTCACAGATTAAGTTTATTTCCTATTTCGTTGAAGGTAGAGTCGGAGTAACACAGAATAAATTTCATTTATAAGATACTTTGTACACGCAAAATGTAGTCATAAGTTTCTTTGCTCAATGCGATATATGTTCTTTAAGTAAATCAGTTCTTAATATTTTGTGCATAAAAGTGTTCACGTATGAAACATTGAAGGGTCGAGTATATTATGATTCAAATTTCTTAGCACAGCATATGGGGTTTTTCTCATGGGGCTATCTTACAAGCAAAGTCCGTTTGTGCCTATTTGCTAGTGTAAATGACTTCAAAGAACTAGTTATACTGATTTATTTAAATGCGAGTACCGCTCACTTCAGTTTTGCATTAAAAAATACAGTTAATCTATGAAACATCCGTGACGCGAGGGGATTCATTCTACTCTTCATTACAAATTTCTTTCGTCAAAAGTAAGAAAATTTGGGGAAAAATATAAATATCAGTAATCTCCCTATATGTTCCAAGCACTGCTTATAACTAGACTAAACATCTATGCAAATTCCTATCTTCATAACTAGAATTAGAGAAATGGAATCTAACTGAAGATTTGTTTCATCCCAAAAGTACCACAAAGTGCATTTAATTTTCGATATTTTGTACATTTTTACATATCATATGGATTTACCACTTTTTTGCAAACTGAAATTTCCCACAAATACATAAAGATTGGCTGTCTAGTTATGACCGAGGGTATCATTGACAGTGTCTGCCATTTTAGAAAAGCTAGAGGGAACTCGGGTCCGACGCCATGCCAGGCGATGCAGGAAAAACGCGTCGGGATCTTTCGCTGCGGCGAGGATTTATTCGCGGCCACCATCTTGCCGGCGATATATAAATTGAATTGTAAATGCGAGGCATGCCAAGTCGGCTGGCCCACACAAGCGGTGTGCATTATGCGTGCGACTATTTGCACGCGTGCTATGCGCCTACGCGTACGCGTAGACGGCTCGTGCATCTTTCGTTCTCTTCGCCCTCGTCTTCCTTCTCGCCCCCGAACCTCGTCCTTGCCCTCGAACCTTGATT
Organism: Calliopsis andreniformis; assembly: GCF_051401765.1. Lineage (NCBI taxonomy): Eukaryota > Metazoa > Arthropoda > Insecta > Hymenoptera > Andrenidae > Calliopsis > Calliopsis andreniformis. The sequence continues at coordinate 7,263,358 of NC_135063.1, forward strand.
CACGCCGCTATGCTTTCTGTTTCTATGCTACAGATTGTGCTTAATAACTTTATACTGAGCGTTTCGAGGTAGCTGTTCTAAGCTTTGGAGTAAAGTCTATCTTAAAAGGATGAGAGACTTTGAGAAGGTTTGAGAACGCTTCCTTTCGAGATTTTTGAAACCTTTTGAAGGTGGCGAAATTTGAAGAGAATTCAGAAGTTCAAGACTAATATACAGTAGATATGTGGTCTTGAAGTGTACCTAGTATCTACAGAAAGTAGATTTTGTTAAGATTCAGTGAAAGTATTATATTCACCAAGTACCTATTTATTGTCTTTAATGTCTTCAGTATTAATAGTCTGAGTTACTCCTATCGATCACAGAAGAAGCGTTTTCATATTAATATGTATATATAGAATGGATGCTGTTCCATCTTTGTAATAAGAGGACACTCTTGCAATTGGCCATCTATTTCTGAGTTATCCTTATATAATATTAAAGATTCTTGTCGACTCGCGTTTATCATACACAGATACTTCCAAAGGTAAATTGTTAATATCTCTATTTTCAGCTAATCAAGAGCAATAATGGTGGTTCAAATAATTCTATAATCGTCACGATTATTTTTTTATGGTATTGGAGAGGCTACTACTTGTCCATTAAAAGGACAGTGGAAATCTTTTTATTACTAAAGATTGATTTTATTGGAACTCTTGTCTGACGAGTATCACACTGTGCACTGTGGGACGCTACTTATGTGACATGGTGGGGGTGTACGCCATTTTGAATATGCTTACGGTTCCGATGATCAATGAAATGGTTCACAAAAGCACGCTCCGAGTATTTTCTTTTAGAGGGATGGAATCGTCGAACTTGGAGCAGTTTCTATATATAGACTCTCTAATAATTATTAATTACTATCTAATTATGCCTATAATACTCGGCTTGACAATGAAAGGTCAATCGATTCCAACAAACGATGCCACTGATCAGGTTATACCCTAAAAAGCTCTTCTTGCATCACTCGCTAATACCGAAATACCGTACCACACAATCTCTTATCAAAATACAGAACATCTCCACCACGATCCCAGCTTTCCAATACCGCTTAACAAAAAATCAATTCCCACATGAGCCACTGAAGCAACCGGCGACCGATCGATCGTCCAATTCACAACTACATGCATCAACACTGCAGACTAATCACCGCGAACCAATCGAGCTAGCAACACACGCGTGAGATACTTCTGGAAACATAAGTAACCCCGACCCGCGATCACTGTCACCAACGAGCACGCATCGTCTTCACGTCACAGCGAGATCCGTGAAAAGAAAAAAAAAAAAAGAAAAGGAGAACTCGATCACAGTTCCACGAGATTTCCAGAAGTATCCGGAGGATGTCTCGGTGGCTCGGCGATTGGGCGCGGAGGCAGCATGCAGCCCTCGGTGAAGCCAAGCCCTCCGCGCGAGGCGTCCGAAAAACGTGGAGTGACACCGTTCGTGCCCGTGCGTAGTTACTCACTCCTCATCAGTATCGGTGCAGCACGTGCATCCGGCGCATATCGACACATGCGTTCCCGTTGGCCGCGGCGAAGACGCAGGTGCGAATGCGCAGCGTGTTCGGTTCCTCGTCCCAGCTCCCTTCGACAAAGGCGACGAAACGTCAAGTGCTCTTTCCGCGGTCCACCGTCGTTTCTGCACCACCACCAAGGAAGCCCGAGGCCGCGGCGGCCGCTGCGTGGCCGCGAATAAGAAAGGACCAGTTCCTGGGCGAAACTCGAGGAACCGGCGGCGCCCGGCGACGCCGTCGTCGCGGAAGACGGTCACTCGCGCCTCGCGTTTTTCGCCGCTTGCCCGGCCGAGTTTTTCGTCGGTCCAACACTGCCGGGGCCACGCACGCAATATTTTTGCCCCGCACGCACATCCCTCTCGCTTTCACGCACCGCGTTCACCGCGCCTGTGTGTGGGTCCCCGTGTACGAACGGCGGGCGCGATTCGTGTGTGGGTACCGGGGACGGGGCTGTATTGGTCTCCTCTTTCGTTCTCTCAACCCACACGCCGGTTCGAACTCACACATCCCGCCGGCCGATACAAACGTGATGTTCATAGAAGGGAGAAAAATCGATGGAGCTGGCGGGAGAGAGGCTACGCACGGGAACCCTTCTTCTTTTTAACCCGCGCGCTTTTCGAGGGCTTTAGAGGCCACGGTGATTAGCATAAATTTCACTGCCCCCGACCACACCCTTCTCCGAATCCCCTGGCTAGTTTCCACCTATCCGGGAGTGGGTCGGTGCTCAGGGTTGCTGGCCCGACGGCCAGTCAGCATCGTCTTTCGCTCGCCCCTAGCGTCGCAGGAAGGGTCGTGGCAGCAAGGGAGGCGGGCAGAAAAGCCACCCTTCGCCGGGTTTATTCCATCTCGGAGTGGGGTCGCGGTAATTTCGCATGGATTCCGTGCGAGTGCCGGGAAGGGTGGCTTCTCCTCGACGTCATGCCTTCTCCTTCCTTCTCCCCTGATCCTCTTTTACACCCCCCCTCTGTTTTTGTGTGCGAATCCCTCCCTTGGGTTCGGGTGAGTCACGGGTTATCATGGCGGACTTCTTTCATTCCCTGCTCCTCTCTCTCTCCCTGTTGCCACGCTACCAGATACGGTGGCAGGGGAGGCAGGCGAATCGACGAGGATTGACGGAGGTGTCTTTATTTTTGTTCCATGGCAAAATCTATGCTGTACGCCCTGAATACGGTGGCTTGTTATCTTTGTGCTTTGAAACTGGACCGACCGGATCGGGCGTTCTTTCGTCCAGGTGTCATACACGATCCTCTTAACCCCCTTTTTATTTTGCTTTGGGAAAATATTAGGAGATGAGTCTTCGTGGGGGACCGTCGCTCCTATTTATCGGGTGCGAAGTTGTTCGTTTGCTTTGATGAGACGTTACCCTTTCGATTCTATTGTTAACGAGGACGGGGGCAAAGATTCTGTTCAGCTAATGCTTGCTGCTTCTGGTAATTTGCATCTGGAGGCAGCTCAGATTTTAGAATTTCAATCGGCTGTTTTGACTTTGTTAATGCTTTTTGTCGACCTGAATTCGTTCCGAATTTGAATTCTCGGGGTGAGATTTATAATGATGGTGGACTGTGTGGGAATTTTGGAAGTGTAGATTTTTTAATTCGGGATGGAATAGTTTTCTATATAGGGGTAGATTGAAGATAAAGTTATAAATTTTTGGCTTATTATTGTTTAGGAAGGATCAGTTAAAAACATGTATAGTTTAATATTTATTACTACGAATATTTCAACAATAGAAAGTTTTTAGTACACTTGGCTTTAAAGTTTTAAATGATGAAGGATATTCAGTAATTTAGTTCATGAATCAATTATTTTTATTTTCTCGATATTCAAACATCAATAGCTAGTACACACTGCTTTACTTTTAATTTGATGCACAATTAATACGCATTTATGAGAAATTGTTTAAATTAAGTATTTTCCTTTGATGGAAGATCTCGTATGGAACAAATTTTATTTCAAGTAAAAAATTACTATTCTTAGAAAGTACTAATATAGAAATATTCAAAATTAAGGACAATATAGTATATATCTCATATTTAGACTGCCGATTTTTATTCAATTTTATATTTTGATAAATTCAGGTACTATTATTTGTATTTTATTTTTCATATTTTCTATACTTTTGAACATTAATCCATAAATACATAGAAATCTGGAGTTTACTCATTCAATAAAGGATTTAACGAAGACAATTAATTTATATATGTAAAGAAAGTACGTGGTACTTTAACTTTAAAAAAAATCTACAAAAGAATGATAATAAAAATATATTTCTGACAATCAGTAGGTTACACTGTAAACCATGTACGATAACCGCAACCAATTCAAACAATTGAACAAAATCTCCAAAGAAGGACTGCTCCAGTCTCTTATAAAGAAATTAAATTAAATCTGAAGTCCATTCCACAAGAAGTGTCGTTAGCATTATGAACGCCATTGAAGTAACACCAACCTCCTCACGGAATCCGAGTCCTCTCACTACCATTTTGGTCGCAATCGAACGACACAAAGGCAACTTTTAGATATGTGGCTCCGTTAGTGACGAAATGATTCAGCATCGAATGGACCGAGCCGGTTTTTACTGGGCTCAGTCTCAGTACCACCAATGTCCGCGGCGACATAACGTTTCAATGTAATGTCGACGAATAAGAAAGGGGACACGTGGGAACAACGTCCTACCTGATCGAAATTGGTAAGTAGGCGGTTTAACGAAGCTCAGTTGAGTTTCTTTCGTTGGCTACCAGCTGGAAACCGATCCTCCTCGGTCATCCAGTCAGTGATCTGTGGAAACGTGGACAAGGGGTAATTAGAAAAGCTGCTCGTTTTCGTGCTGCCATGCCAGGACGAGGAAATGGGGGATAGCAGGCAGTCTTCAAAGCTGCACGATACTCGGTATGTCCTGAGTGATTTAACGCCTCTCGGATGCTACCGTGGCATCAGTCAATCATTGACGCGGCTCGCTCTCGTTCGTATAATCCATGGCTCTTCTTAAATGAAATCCTTTTTACGCTCGTGCTTCTTCCGTCATTCTGTACAGTTACTTCACTAAGGTAATTTCGAGTCGTTATAGTGCCGAAGAAGCCAATTTTGCTGACCGGTACCCGTTACGCTTAATGCTGGGTTCTCGTGAATAGGAATATCGTGTGGGTAGGTGCAATTCCAGTCACTACTTCTTTTTGCTACAATTTCACGCACGATTTTGTGCGATAGCTGCCCGTATCTTACTTGCTTGCTATTAAAATAATACTTCTCTTAGAATATGTGGACTTTAGCAGCTATATTATGTTTCTATGGTAGGCGAGGCTCAATTGCTGTTTGCGAAATACGGATATGTGTTCTTTCACGGGTCATTCTGAAATCTCTTTGATCTTTGCGTATGCTTCTTCGAGCATTATAATTTACCTAATCTAATTTTACTTATAATAGACAGAGGCAAAGAATGAACGCTAACAAAACCAAACCACCGAGTTTATCACCATCAATATTTCCAATTCCCTAGTTATTACTCTACCCAACCAAAGTGCTCTCCCAACACACATTCAACACCAACCATTTCTGCAAACAGAATAATTTCAACACCACCCAGCAGCCCCACGACCCCAGCTTCGTACCTCCAAAGAAATCCTAATTGAAGTCGGTGACCCCTCCGTCGTGACCCCTCCTCGTCACAAAAGGAATACAAACAAGTCTCCTGCTCCTAGATACCGAGAAGAAGCAGCAGTGAACGTCGTCAGGTATTCTCGCGTCTCGTCCACTTTGCCATCCCTACGACCGCTAGTCTCCTCGCGCCCTGCGTCCATCCATCTACGCGTACGCTCGTGACGCGGTCGTTTCCTGGCTAAAAGTGAAAACCCCCTGTCTGATACGATTATAACAGCGGGACACGTCTCTTCTCGCTGTGTGTCTCCGCTAGAGCAGCCGTCGTGCCCTTTCTCACGGTCGAGATCGCGAGGTCGCGAGAGAAGTCTTGGCCGCGTTGGACGTAAAAGTTGGCGCAGGCATCCGAGTCGGTCTGGCTAGACACACGCGAAAGCCGCGCGCGAAAGCGCTCGCCTAAGTAAGTTACAGTCGGAGTCGTCTTGAGCGACACTCGGCTGGTGACACGGGTATCGCGGGGACGGTTAGGATAAATCGCCGGATAGAGCGCGGAGTGCTGGTCGGCCGTCGGGCCGCGCGATTATGCAAACGCGCCTTCTACTTAAGCTTTTCCGGACGGGGGCCCGCGACGTCGTTCTGGGCCGAAGGAAGCGTGCGAAACGAGCGGGCCCTCGAGCCCGTTTTACGGCCGGATAAATTGACGGATAAAGAACGGGGGACGAGAGGTGAGAGAGCGCATTGCTGGCGAGAGTTACGGGACTACTCGTGACATAAAGTCGATATCGAAGCGTTGAAGTCTCGTCAGCCGTGTAGATACTTGGGACTACATGACGTTGCAAGGCAAATTTTATTAACACCAGTCGCTTCGTTTGCTGGGACTTCGTTTCCTTCTGCGGTAGCTTGGAGGTGTTGGTTGGGTTCTATGTATCTGTTGGGCACCGTGAGAGTAGGTGAGTTTGGGGCTGGAGGTACTAAGAGTGGAATGCTTCTTGAGTTTTATTGTGGAAAGGCTCTGCGCAGCGTTGTGTTATTCTTGGGCGTGATGGGAGAGCAGGCAATAGCTGGTAGATACTGTTTTTCGAGTTTTATATTCTAATCGATAGGAATAGATTCTGGTTCGGCTGCTTTCGAATGGACTTGGAGGTGTTGCGTAGGACTTGTTGATTAGATTGGAATGGAATGTTTATGCTGAGTGCTTTGCTGGGAGTATGGGTTCACAAATTTTGGGAAAGTTTCAGTGATAAATGTGAAGTTGAAGATGAGAGAATTCTTTGATGATGATGCTTGACTCATTTAGTTAGAGGATTAGTGAGTTGTTTCAGAACGTACCTACATGTAAATTTTAAGGGTGGATTGAAACCTGATTTTTAAATATTTGAAACTTCAATCTGAATTTTAGTAATGTCTAGAAATTTTTGAAATTTTCTTACTTTTCGAGTCGTTTGGAGAAACATGGCCTATGTACCTAAACATTATCATAACAAGTACCAATCTCAATATTATGAGTTTACCATAATCGACGTTGAGTCATTTAAACTGTTCAACAATTTTGTCCCAGAATTTATCTTATTTGTAATTTCAAAAAACCCTGTGTACATCCTATATGGTAGGAATATTTAGTAATTCCGGTTACGCAGAATTTGAATGCTGTACGCAACTGCAAAACTCTGCAGTTTATAAAAGAAATAGTTATTGCAGAGTAATTTTGAGATTTATACGATCAATTAAGTCCTGTTTGCGTTTTATCAGAGCCATTGGACACGTTTTTTGAATCGTCGTGCAAGTGATACTGATCTTCTGAGGAAGAGGGCTAATAAATGCCAATGTGTATTACCAAACACGTCTCAGAGAACTCCGATAAAATCTGAAACCTCTCCATTACGAAAGACACCGACAAAAATATCCTCTCTTCGTTGTCATTCAGACGCAGGATCACGTAATGTCGACAAAAAGCAAGCTCCATTCGGGTACACGAAATTGGTTCCCGTGATCCCAGTAAACGTATATGCACTCCAAATACTATTGCAGTATGAGGGATTAAAACGCATGGGCTTGCATACATTCTGGGAAAATTGGATGGTTTTGATATTTGCTTTGTCTCAAATTTATGTGATATGGTAAACTCTTTGCATTATTCATTGTAAATATCAGAAAATTTAGTACCTAAGTTGGTAATACAATTAAAGAAAAAATTACTAACTTAACTAATTCACAATTAGCTAATACCTAAATTAGCATTTTTTTCTTCTGTCTATCGCCTTTCCAAATTCGCTGTTTGACTAATATCTAGTCTCTTGAATTTTAGTACAAAAAGTAAATACTTGTAGAATTTGAGCAGTTAAAGATTCTTAGTTGTAGGCTATTTAGTCTAAAAATGAGTTAAAAAGCAGGAAGAGCCTCAGTTCTTGTTGCAATTGACTTCGACGATGACAGTCATGAATTTTTTAAAGTACGAACACTATAATATCATATTGCGTAAAATAGCGTTATTAAATTTGTCTCATATTAGAGCAAACTAGATATAAAATAATGAAAAAACCTCGCCTCACTCTATGTATTTCTACATAGATAATAATACTCACTCTGTCCAATTATGGAGAAAAGCAGTATCTACAAAAAGTATTTTACTACTTTGCGCTAAAAAAAGATACAAAGTTATCCAAAGATACACAAAACTCAATTTGATAAACTGTGAGTTAAAAGCATCGTGCGACTAAGGAAGGACTTACCAGTTACCATTCTCTCGTTTCATAAAAAGTGAAAAATATTTGATTTCTCTATTTTAAAATGAATTTAAAAAAGCAAGCATCGAAAACTTCCAAGTTTCCCCATTACATTTTCACGAGGTATTCTTGGGGCACAGCCCACGGGGGCCCAGTTTGAGTTACATACGCGGCGATCCTGAGTGACACATGAGAACCGTAAAGGACGTGGGACCGGCACGTCGGTGAGCAACGTGCCGCGTATATAGGTATATGGAGGCATGGGAGGCGCCTTGAATGGAGACCATTAACTTCAAACGTATATTATTCAAGCCATTCAGACACGAGGAAATCGTCCCTGCTCTGCATAAGGACGAGCGTGGAGAACGGGCCTGACATGGGCCTCAAGTAGCACCGGCTGAGCTGGCTGACTGGCTGGCTGCCCTGTTCGCTTATGAATCCCGAACCTCGCATACATATGTATCGTCTATTATCGTGATGGTTGTCGAGCTACTGTCAGGCAGACGTCACCCGCACCGCGACTGTTTCACTGTCGAATTTAAGCAACCAGTTACGTTCGGTTTGCATCATCGACTCGCGTGTATCATGCTAAGGACGATCTTAAGTCTACGGGAGAGATCGAAGTAAAGATCGTATCGGGCCTCCTGTACGCGTTCGAAGAGTTCTTGTTAAGAGGAAGCAAGCGGTACTGGTCTTATACTTGAAATCAGGTGAGAAAACTGAAAATCAACTTCTTAAGTTTGATATTTCTTTATGTGGGAAATAGAAGGTCTTCTTTTTTAGAAAACAAATCTTCTTCTTGCTTCGTTTTTAATTTCTTTTAATTTTCAAAGGAATTCCTAATTCTTAGTCGGTTGTGTAATTGAAATTATTTAAGAAGTTAGGAAATAATGTTCTCTGAAATTGAGCAACCAAATGTGTGTTTTGTTACTATATTTCAGTATTGATATAAGTATTATCAAGTATTTTATTACTAAGCCTGATATTGTGAACTTTAAATTCAGTTTTGAAACTATTTCTGCTTTATTTTCAATATAATATTAAGCATTTAATAAAGTTCTCTTGATAAGTATTTTCTTCTTCCTAAACATACATATAAGCAGTTGTATTCTGCTGTTTGCTCCAAAACGTCTTCATAAACCAAAGATTGTCCTTTCGTAATCGTCTCAGAGTGTAGATCGAGGAAAGAGAAATGATGGGAAAGTAGTGTGTCGTATAGTTTGAAAAGCACTAGCGTTGCCAACCATGATGGCGGTACGATGGTGAATTGTGGCGCAGGATTTATCGTGAACCAGGTTTCACCTGATAAAGGCTAATGTGATCTTTTATTTATGCGTTGGAAACGACTGTGTTGTAATTGGGTGGACTGATGCTCGTATTGGGAATACGTCGGTTAGGTGAATTGTTACTTAATAAAGACTGTGAGAGAAGATTGGCGTCGACATGTTTGCCCTGAGCTATTATTTAATGTGGGAAGAACTAGCTACGTTGGCAAATTAGATAA